>NC_066512.1:603779-658532 GCF_024679095.1 Eriocheir sinensis
AGGCCGCGGGAGGGGGGAGAGGCATGCAGTTAGCTAGTTCAGAAGAGCAGTCAGTATGAAAATATCGATAGAAGATGGAAAGAGAGGCAACATGGCGGCGGAATTTAAGAGGTAGAAGACTATCAGTAAGAGGAAGAGAGCACGACAGTAGGATTTTCTATAACAGTAGACTCTGTGCTGATATAGAGGAAAATTTAAACCCTAGGTATCACTTGCTTGGAGATGCTGGCCATGCCCTGAAGAGGTATATCTGTTGACGCCAGTGTCAGCTCCAACTAATGAGCACGAGAGGGCTTATAACAACAGTCATACCCATACGAGGAATACAGTTGACAGGGCATTTGGTGTTCTAAAAAGGAGATTTGGGTATTTAGGGAAGAAAGTTAGGACAAATTTAGACACCACTAAAGCCATCATAGTTGCTGCAATGGTACTGCACAATATTGTAGTCCAAACTAGACTGGTTTTGCCACAGGATGGAAGGGACATGATAAACATCAATGTCAATGCTCTCCATAATGAAGTGCCAATACAGACAGGCGAACGTACTAGGTAGACTGAAACGGCAGCAAATCATTACTGACTTCTTTTAAACAAGATGGGAACATTATTGTAGGTATAAACAAATGTCTTCTCTGTCTCCGAACTATTTCTTTGTAAAGGTGGTCAGATGGCATCCACTTGAGCCTTACCATGGGCACACCCTTCAGATAGTTCTTGAGAGCAAGTAGTAGTTATATGTGAATGGTGTAGTATATATTTCTTTTTGACCAATTGTTAAATAAAGCTCAGGTGCTACCATATAGTTTTACCTTTGTTTTTTTTTTATATCACACAAAAGTCAGAACATGAAAATTCTTAAATTATCTTAAACATGCAAGAAATTGGATGATGTTAGCAAGGCAAACGCTGATGTCAGTTGGCATATAATATTTTTACTTAAACATTTTTACATAAATTTAAACCTATTCCTACATTCTAAGATTATATTTACAAAAACCTATTCCTACAATCTAAGATTAATATGTATATTTAATCTAGAATTATATTTACATAAACTTAAACTTATTCTTACATTGTAAAATTTATATTTATATCTACATCTAAGCTAAACTTAAATTTACATTAAAATTATACTCATTTTTAATTTGTTTTTATTGTTTATTCCTTAATTCTAGTAATTTTTGCCGTGCAATTTCCTTGTAAAGTCTGGCCTCTTCCCGCCTCTCCTTGGCTTCTTCCCGCCTCTCCTTGGCTTCTTCCCGCCTCTGCTTGGCTTCTTCCCGCCTCTCCTTGGCTTCTTCCCGCCTCTCCTTGGCTTCTTCCCGCCTCTCCTTGGCTTCTTCCCGCCTCTGCTTGGCTTCTTCAAGACGAACCTGCATTTGCTGCATCTTTAGGTCCATCAGTGCGTCCCTCTTCTCCAGAAATCTCCGCTGCATTTCTTCTTTCTTATTGCTAGCACTTTCTCCTCCTGGTGTGCCATATAGTTCATGGTCCTGAAGTGCCCTCCTGGCACTACGCTGCCTCCTCTTTCCACTTGAGGACGGACAGGAGGACACTTCGGGTTCGGCCACACTGTTTCTTTCCTCGAGTGTCGGCTCTTCTGCTGGTGTAGGTAGAGGTGGCGCAGCGGGCTCTTTCAGATGAACCACTTCGTAGAGGGCGGTTGAGTAAGAATTTTCTGGCATTAGATAAAAGAAGTTAGTTTGTGAGAAAAGATTATAAAAGTATATGTGTGTATATTAACCTCTAGAATACAGGTCTTTATTTCTGTGGCTCACGGAAGTGTCAGAATGTAACTTTTTTTCCATTTTTAAAGTGCATTTACTGAAATATTATGCCTAATCAGGTTTGTTTTCGTCAGATTACTAACTTGACACTGATACTGTTTTAAATTTACTACATTATGGTTACAAAATACAAATTCATTACTGCACATGAACCCCGTAAAAAGGTCACAATATGTATGATACACATTAAAATTGCATATAGTAAGCCACTGTTTCCCGTATATTAGACAGTGCATGTCTGTGATGCGTTAACATTATGTGAGGTGGCTTCTGGGCCCCAATCACTGTCTGTAAAAGCTTCTGCCATAACTGCTACAAGATGTACTGCTTATGATTATGCTTATATGGCTTCAGGGCCCCAGTCACAGGTCAAAGAGGCTTGTGGCTCAACTCTTACAAACTATACTGCTTATGATTATGCTTGTATGGCTTCTGGGCCCTGTCACAAACCATAAAGGCTTCTATCTTAAGTACTACAAGTTATACTGCTTATGATTATATGGCTTCAGGGCCCCAGTCACAGGTCAGAGGCTTGTGGTTTAACTCTTACAACTATACTGCTTATAATTATGATTATATGGCTGGGCCCCGGTCACCAGCCAAAAAGGCTTCTGTCTCAAGTGTTACAAGCTATACTGCTTATGATTACCACTTAAAACATCTTACCTCTCACAAAGAGAGACTTGGTAAATCGGATGAGTCGACCATGTCGGTGCGACGTTGCTGAGAATAAAGATATTTTAGTACACAAGCATAGTACTGTCTTGTGCAGCTTAATGTACTTCAAGAATATGTTTAATCAGTTGATGCCTGAGGTTTTAATAGAAATTTTGTAAAGACAAGAGTTTATGGTGATTGGAAATGAATAACTGAGAAAGGTTAATGAGTGGGAGATTGTAGAAGAGCCATGGCATATTGAACCCCATCAAGAATTGAGAAAAGCAGACGTACAATGTAATAGAATTATGTTTAATACTACTGTAAACTTGTTGATTATTCTTGGGTACTTTCCGTTATTGCATGACTGAAGAATTTAAGATTTCACAAGTTCCTGCATTTTTACTGACAAATATAATTAACAAACATGGTAATAAAAACTGACAATGGTCACTTATCCTGAGATGACATGGCATCATGATCATAGGGGTTGCCAATATCCTGGATATCGGTCCCAAGAATGGAGAGGACCTGCTCCGTCTCAGGTGTGAGTACCTTGGGAGGGGTGCCACCACCTGTCCTGAACATCTCACGCTTTTGGCGTGCGTCCTCTTGATTTGCCCTAAAATAAAGGTACAACAATTTTTTTTTTTTTTTACAACAAAGGAGGCAGCTCAAGGGCACACAAAAAAAGGAAACAATAATAAAAAAAAAGCCCGCTACTCGCTGCTCCTAAAAAAGAAACAAAAGAGGTGGCCGAAAGGAAGATCAAATACGGAAGGAGAGGTGTCCTGATACCCTCCTCTTGAAAGAGTTCAAGTCGTAGGCAGGAGGAAATACAGATGAAGGAAGATTGTTCCAGAGTACATCAGTACAGGCTATACTTTTTTGTGTGTAAGCTAGTATGGCATTATTCATCACACTGTGGTGTAGTACACTATGACAAGGTATAGATATGAAGGGGATGGGCAAGTTTTGAGTCCTGAACTCAGTGTAGGATACTTTTCTCCCTTCCACATACAACAGTTTAGTCTCAAAGAAAAGAATCAAAGTCCTGGGTGAAGTGCATTAGAATGTTATTACCAACATCCTACCCAGGAATGGATCTTTAATGTAAAGCTTCAGCCAAATTACATTACTACAGGGGTTCCTTCACGTATAGAAAATACCTAGTTTGTGTGTGTGTGTGTGTGTGTGTGTGTGTGTGTGTGTGTGTGTGTGTGTGTGTGTGTCAAAGCTACTGAGGAATGAAATATGCAATTTTAGAATTGTAAAGGTAGGGTCATTTACTAGTACTCTGTATATGTGGTATAGCTGCACCCCATAATATTTAAAAGGAGAGTAGATTAGAATGTAATGGAAGCGAGAGAGGGAGGGCTGAACCTGTTGTGCGGCAGTGCCAAATATATTGGTAAAAGCTACTCTCACATTTGTCGAGTCATTTTAGCTGGAGACTTTATAAAATATTCTTTAAACTTACTTACCTATTATTTTTTCCCAAATTTTTCTGAGCTGTCCTCCTGTCCTCTTGGGACCCATGTTATGGGCATTGAAATGTTGGGTAATGCAGCCCACGCTCGTCTCTTTGCTCAAGTAGTTTCCCATCCGTTTTCTGTTTTTTTTCAAAATGGGTTCTTGGGTTATCAACCCAATCAACATCTGCTTCTCCGCAGAGGAAATGGGGCTGGTTCTCGTAAAACTTTCATCAATTGTCACCTCCATATTACTTGCTGTAAAGAAAGAAGGGTGCTGAGATTACATAAGTTAAATTAGGGGAGTCTACAAATTACAATACTACAGTCAGTATATGTGGTAATAAATGTGGTTATGGTCAAGGTCCAGCCTGTTTTGTGCACACCATAATTACGGAGAACAAGACGCCACATAAGCTACTTAGGTATCCACACAGGCTAGCTACGTCAATAAACAAACAAAAAACACCCTAAAGTCCGGCACATGCCCCTAAAGTGGTCAGTCAAGGCAGTGATAAGTGTGGCCATGGCTAGAGCAACGTGGTCTCGTCAGTGCTCCCTCCCTAGGGCTAGCCAGACCCAAAGGGATACATTTGGTTACCCACAAGGGCTAAACCCGTCAGAAAACGTGCAAAAAAACATCATACAATATGTCATATGATATGTAAATTCAGTCATACATGTGGGGCTGACGAGAGCCCAACAGGCTGTAGTCAGCTCTCCCTCAATTAGGCTAACTAGACCCAAAGCAAGCTATTTGCCTACCCACAATGGTTAACCCCGTCAATAAACACACAAAAAACATCATACAATAGGCCAAAATGTCCTACCTTGTAAATAAATGCAGGGAAACTTGGAGAGGTGGTGATAGCTCCTTGCCGCCAGCAGACAAACAACAGGATGAAGATAGCGATGCGCATGTAAATAAACCTTCCGACGTACCAACCCTCCGTGTTCCACGCACTTGTAGGGGAAGAGGAGGGACGATTTAACGGTGCCGAGGGCCATCAAAGCGCTGGAGTTCTCCTTCGGGGAGCTGCCGTGAAGGGGAAGGTTAGATTTGACAATCCGGGCCTTAGGCCTGTTCCAAGAGTCATGAAGGTCGAGCCGCGTACCTTCCTTCGACGATATAGGCACGGCCTCAGACCGTGCTCTCTTCAATCCTTACCACAAGTCGCTGGGAAGGTAAATGCACATACACACACTGCAACCTTTCTTTTTCACCTACCAGATCTAATGCACGCACACACACACAAGTTAATATTAGTGCTATTCATGGAGGTATAATACCCATGGTGCTATTACAGCCATAATATTGTCCGTTTCATTTCGTCTGTCCACTCGTGAACGTAGATGTGGCTCCTGCGCTTTCAGAGTTTGTGATTGCGTGAAGATCATTTGAATGTTTGTGTATACAAAAAATCCTCAAACCATCGTATATAAACCGCAAACAGAAGATTTGCATCGATAATATACCATACAAGGACACGAAGAAACAACTTGTATATCAAACAGATCATCCTCGAACGATCTTTAGCCTTTCAGATTCTCATATTTCATCTCTCAGGTATATATAAAGTGACATACGACTCTGCAAGTGTCTATACATAAGGAATTTTGATGTTGAATGTATAAATAACATGGGTAGCCTAATATTCGAATTAGCCTAGCATCGCATTCAACAGTTATTTTAGGTACTATTTCATATATTTTTTTTTTCCATTACTAATCGTCGTTTACATGCAGTAAATTATTAAGATACCCTGTATTTGCACTTACAGAGCCAGATGTCGTAACTGAAATGAGAAAGAATTTGAAAAACCATGGATCGTTGGAGAATGTGGAGCCACGAAGGTTCCTGCCTGGCTGGTTTATCTGTGCTTTGAAGGCGCGTGCTGTTGTTGTAAACAAGACAAACATTCGCTGCAATTATAATATACGACTTTTCAATTAGGGAAATATTTTCTCAAGTTGTTTTAACTGAACAGCAACTATTTGCCACGCCAAATTTGGAAAATGAATATATTTTCTTCGAAGGTATAAGGGGAGACACGTGGTAGACCTTGCCTTCCCTTCGTCTCTCCCGCAGACCTTCGTTCCAAAAATGCTAGGCCTATAGGTACGCAACGTCCTTCCCCTCGATCTTCGTCGTTAAACCTTCGTGACTACGGCTTCGTGAGGATTCTACGATTCGATTATTACTACGGCCTACGGTTGCAGTATTAATCTCCCCATTCCTGTTCCCATCCCATCCCTTTTCCTTGGCCGCGACCCGTAGTTTTAAGCGTCCCTGGGGCTGGGGTTGATTAACACTACCTGGAGAGAGAGCGGATGGGGTCGAAAAGTGTTGACTCTGCGGGGTGCGGAGGCAGGACATCTTTAGGTTCCGCTTGTATATTTCATGAATAAATAGTGTTCTATTTGTTATTATAGAAGAAAATATATTGAAAAGTATCAGAATATTTATATGACTGATATTGTATCGCAAACTTTGCTGAAGTTAGTATATTTCTTTTAGTTTGTAAAGACTCTTGTGTTTCCATTTGATTATAAACGTACAGTTATTCCTGAAGATTTCTTTATAATTGCCCCAAAAATGGCAAAAGATTTGCAGATTGATGACTAAATATGGCATTATTATAGTAATACTTAACATATGCCATAAAAAAGGGCATTTCTTGGTGACCAACTTGATTTAAGACAAAAATGCCACCAATGACACGACCTGGCAACCCCTATGTGGCTGCCCCATGGCTGGCCAGGTGTGTGACGAGTCATGGATACCAACCTGTCTCATAAATTAATTTACCCATGTTACCTGTTATTTACATGTAGATCAACAACGCTATTGTTATGTTTTTTATGACATATAATGTATATGAATATTAATGGTGTGTGAAAACGCATTATTTATCTCTGTTTTCTGTTATTATTGGTTTGAAAGTGCTGCCAACATTATTATGACCTGCGGGTTGATCTTGTCTGGTCTGCCGGGGACGGGGAGGGATAAGGGCTACATACCCCAGACCCCGTATGGGGATGGGGACGGAAAGGGAATGGGAAGATTAATACTACGGCCGTTAGACTCCACTCTGTCCAATAGAGCTGTGTGAGTGGAGCCCCCACACGTGAGATGCTCACTCAAATGGCGAACCATAACCATGCCTCGGAGTCCCCTGCCTAGGGGGGGGACCACAAATTCCCCATGGAGGACTCCTCTGGCTGCCGACTTGAGAGGTGTCTTGATAACTCCTCGAACCTCTTTCTTATCAGTTTCTGCAACATTCGCGGTCTTCGTTCTAATTTTCATTCTGTGGAACACCATCTCTCCTCCTCTAAACCTCACCTTCTCTTCCTCATCGAAACACAGGAGAGAGAGAGAGAGAGAGAGAGAGAGAGAGAGAGAGAGAGAGAGAGAGAGAGAGAGAGAGAGAGAGAGAGAGAGAGAGAGAGAGATTTACATAACCTTACATAGATATCCAGACAACACATACCCTATGGGCGTGACATGGTGGTCTGTCCTCAAATCTGTGTGAAATTATATTACTCAACTGGCACCTAAACTTGGAATTTCGCAAAGTGTCAACGATTATAAACAATATTGATTTGTCCACATTCGTACAGCCATAAGTATTTTAAAACATTTGATCGGTTTTCCTCGGTGGCGACGTTTCTCAAGAGGGAACATGCTAGGGGTTGAGAGCCTTTCATCACAAGGTTTGTTGCGCAAGGAAGGGATTGTTTCTGTCGCTTGACGCTAAACACCTTCTAATTTAGCAGTGTTCTTTGCATGGTGGGGTGACCAAAACTGTACCGCACATTCCCAGTGGGGTCTGACTAAGCTATAGTAAAGCGGGAGTATTACAAATTTATTTTATAATAAAAAGTTTCTTTAAATGAAGCCCAGCGTTCTCTTCATTTTATTTGCTGCGTCGATGCATTGTTGTGAGAATTTAAGGTTTGATACGATTTTGATACCCAGGTCCCAGACGCACTGAACGCTTTTGAGTTTAACGCCGCGCATTTCGTAATCGAACCTCTTATTTCTTGTTCTAACTTGAAGAACCTGGCACTTATCTGCTATTAAAGCGCATCTCCCATCTATCTGACCAAGTTGAAATTTTATGCAAGTCTTCTAGGAGATTTTGTCTGTCTTCGTCAATGAGGACGGAGTTACCAATCTTTGTGTCGTCTTCAAATTTTAGCAATGAGATTATTGAATCCGACGTCCACATCGTTGATGTAAATAATAAAGAGCACTGGGCCAAGAATCAAGCCCTGAGGGACACCACCAGTGACCGGCGCCCCCTCTGAGCTAAATCCGTCGATCACCATTCTTTATTGTCTGTTGCTCAACCAATCTGCGATCCACTGGTGTACTTGACGGTCAATACCTAGTTGCTTTAATTTAGAGAGATAATAATGGTGTTTATCTTTATCAAACGCTTTCTGACTATCCAAATATACTGCATCCAAGAATTTGGTTACGTCATAAACTGTGAAGATGTTGTTGTAAAGGTACTGTCAGTAAGTTTGATAGGCAAGATCTCTTGTTACGGAAGCCATGTTGTGAATCCTTTATTAATGAGTGGCTTTCAATATAACTCACAATTTTGTCTCTAATTATGTTCTCGAGTAGCCACCTACTACAAAAGTTGGACTAGTGGGCCTGTAATTATCCGTTAATTTTATCTCCTTCCTTAAAATCGGTGTTATGTTAGCCTATTTCCAATCCAAAGGGACGACGCCTTTTGTCGTAAGGACATACAATATTGCTGTGAGAGAGGATAGTATTTCGTCTTTTTTTTAAATAATAAAGGATATAATTATATCGTCTGGTCCTGTGCTTTTACTTGTTTTAAGGGACTGAAGAGCAACCAGTTTTTTTTCTTACAGTTAAGGAGACAAACTCAAGGGCGTAAAGAAGAAGAAAAAAGCCCGCTACTTACTGCTTCTGAATAGAGGTCAAAGGAGGTCCAAAAGAGAGATCAATTTCGGGAGGAGAGGTGTCCTGATACCTCCTCTTGAAAGAGTTCAAGTCGTAGGCAGGAGGAAATACAGATGAAGGAAGATTGTTCCAGAGTTTATCAAAGTGAGGGATGAAAGAGGAAGATGCTGGTCGACTCTTGCATAAGGGGTTTGGACAGTATAGGATGAGCATGAGTAGAAAGTCGTGCAGCGGGCCGCGACAGGGGGAGTGTATGTAGTTAGCAAGTTCAGAAGAGCAGTCAGCATGAAAATATCGATACAGGAAGATAGAAAGAGGCAACATGGCGGCGAAATTTGAGAGGTAGAAGACTATCTGTATGAGGAGGAGAGCTGATGAGGACGAAGAGCTTTGACTCCACTCTGTCAAAGAGAGCTGGTGTGGAGTGGAATCCCTCTCTCTACACACACACACACACACACATGAAGTGTGATGCAGTACCACATTAACGAGGTTCGACATGGCCTGTAAAATGGATAGCAAACTGTGTGGGGGAGAAGAACTGGCGGAGACGGTATTAGAACGCCCAGCCTCGAGAGAAAGCTGATTTAGTAGATGAGATATGAAGTTTCCAGCGTTGAGATTTTTAGTTAAGGATAGACTGAGGACATGTTTAGGTGTTGAAGAAGTTGATGGTAATTGAGTGTTGGTCAGCAATTATAGGGAGCAGTTGTTTGAAGATTGTGTCGAGTGGATAGGGTGGAGAAACTGTGTTTTTGAGGCGGTGAAGGACACCAGGTTCCTCTCTGCCCCAATCGGAAATAAGAGCAAGGTCTGCAGCTAAGCGTTCTGTTGCTTCCAGCCTTGAATCGTTTAGTTCCTGTAGGTGGGTCTTCTATTAAAAAGAAGTACTTCATTGGTAGTTATTTCAAGGTTAGGCAATGCATGCATGGGATTTACGGTAGTATTATTGTCTTCGCTGGTGTTGGTGGTAGTGGCGGTACGACTACTGTATAATTATATTCTTTAGTAATAAATACTGAGAAAAATATTTGTTTAACAAGTTTGCAAAGCGGTGGCTTTCAATCACTAATTCGCCTTCACAATTAAGGGTCCAATTTCACTTCTCATTGCCTTCCTGTTGTTCATATATATGAAGAAAGATTTTAGATTATTTTTACAGTTGGCTGCAATGTTTTCTTCATATCTACGCTTTGCCTGACATACTAATCTTTTAACTCGCCGCCTGGCTTCATGGTAAAGTCTAATGTTTTCGGGCGTGTTTTGTTCTTTCTTTAACCTGTAAGACAATTTTCTCTCGTTAACCGAATGTTTAATTTTGCTATTAAACCACGGTGGGCTTTTATCAGTGTTACTTCGCTTCTCGCACAATGGGACAAATGTTTTCTGCTGAGTGAGTAAATGATTTTTAAAGCTTAGCCAGGCTTCCTCTACGTTGCCATCATCTGATAGTTTTATTTCCGTTAGTTATTGTAAGGATTTTTACGAAATTTGCTCTTTTGAAATTGGGCACCCTTACTTTATTTTCAGTCACTGTTGTTTGAGCTCTGATGTCGACGCGCACTAATCTATGATCGCAAGAACCTAAGTGTTCTCCTGCCGTGACACTACCGACTAGGTTATCTTGGGTCGCTATAACAAGGTCTAGAATGTTATTCTGTCGAGTTGGTTCAGTAACATTTGGCTTATGTAGTTTTCTTCTAAAAAATCAATAATTCTATGTGACTTGCCTTCTGTACCTGATAGTGTCGCCCAGTCGATATGGGGGGATTAAAGTCTCCTAATATCAGTGAGTCGCTGTTATTAAGTGATTGCCTTAAAACGCTGTACATTTCAACATCATCGAGAGAGAGAGAGAGAGAGAGAGAGAGAGAGAGAGAGAGAGAGAGAGAGAGAGAGAGAGAGAGAGAGAGAGAGAGAGAGAGAGAGAGACTAAACCTAACCTTCCGGTTCAAGGTCTTGAACGAATTAAAAATGAAGACACGTTTCTGAAATTGAATCCGTGGAAGTGATGGCGGGAGTGTGCGTGCCGGGGTCGAGGGTGGCGGGGAGGGACAACTCTATGGCTATATAATGACAGGCTGAGAGCTGGATGACACCATTCCTCTTCCGGGGGTCGTTAGGAGAAGATGGGCCGTCACATGTATTGGCTGGCATTTGCCTTCTGCACCCTCGCTCTTGCGTCCTCGAAGGTAAGTGATATATATATATATATATATATATATATATATATATATATATATATATATATATATATATATATATATATATATATATATATATATATATATATATATATATATATATATATATATATATATATATATATATATATATATATATATATATATATATATATATTAGGTGGAGCGTTTTCAACTTTTATTTATGTTCCTTAGTGGCTAGTGCGGAAAAGTTGCCAAATGGGGAGAAAAAAATTGTGTTAAAAGCATTTTTTCCTAGAAGGATATCTTCTACCGCCCCAAGACCCTTGAGGTTGGAAAAAAGTGCTCTTGAAGTAGGCATAATACGAGGTGGGGCCCGTTTTGTTCCTGTTTGATAAAATGCTTACGGCTAGTGCGGAAAATTCTCGTTAATATGTGTATATTTAGTACACAAAATTTCAGCTTGGTAGCATTGTATCTTCTACTTCCCCAAATAACCTAAAAATATGAAATTAACCAATAAATTACACATATTTTTAAAAAATTGTCAAAATTAAGTAAGCGATGTTGATATTATGGCTAGCCTTCAAATTATTCTTTAAAATGTAAAGAATTATTGTATTTAGTTTCATCCACTTATTCAAATATATTTTACTGCCCCACCAATAACGAAAAATTGGTATTTCAACAGATTATTATGGTCACTTATGATTTATGTGCATATGCTATCAGTAGTTTCATTTTGAAATCAATTAGAGTATTTGGTGTGAGTGGCCATATCTGCATTCATTACTAGTGTGAAACACACTCTCGTTCACCATTACCATCTCTTAATAGTGGAGGGATGGAGGAAGGGTGTGGGTTACCTCATAGTAGGCTAATACCCCTCGTGAGTCACTGTGTGTGATACTGTGATATCGCTCACGCTCAGTGCTTGGCTAAGCGTCTTTGAGAGCGGTTGTGTTTCTCCCTCATTTGTAAGACATGGCAAAGCGAAATCACCCTCATCGTGATTGTACCAGACAGGATCATTTATGTCCTGTCTTTGGTAAACCTTCAACACTTGAGAAAATTGTCTACCAACACTTAAAGATGTAATGAAAGCAATTCATTGGGAAAGAATTAACCGGAAAACAACAGGGCAAGAACCAAAATGGAAAGATGTGTGTATGTCTATTGTAACACAAGTGGAAGAAATCTGGTGCTCTGCATCAATCCCAACAGTGTCTACTAAGCGCATATCTGATATGCTAGATACATACTATTGTAAATTCACAACCATCATGAAGCCATACAAAGGACGAGCACATGATCCACGATACCAAGAAAAACTAAGGAAATTTGAAAATGATAGCGATGTACTTTTTGATATAGCAGCTTGTAAATCCATTGGACATAATTGTCAATGCCCTGCTGAGAAGAGAGTCCCTCAGCGTGAAACTGAATTTCTTAATGATCAGAGACATGAGAGGAAAATGAAAATAGGTCCAATTGATGTAAGAACAACGCAAGCTATCAGAAAAAAGGAAGAAAGGAAAGAAAGAAGAGCATGTAACCAGCCGTCAACTAGCAGAAGTGATCCTAAGCCATCCTCCAGTCAAAATCTACACCAGATGCACCTAAGTGAGTCAAGTTCCAACGCCGAATCCACAGATGAATCAGATTTTGAAGGTCAACTCCGTAGACAAGCACAGAAAAGCCTATTCATATGTAAACAAAGTATCACAAAAAAGTTGCCATCACTTGCTCTTACATGTGATCGAACTGGTGTGTCAGATAGAGCAGGTGCTAGCATTGCCAGTGCAATTTTGAAAGATGTAGGCATAATAACTGAAGAAAACACAGCAGAAGTAATAGATAGAAGCAAAATTCGTCGAGAACGAAAAAAAAACTAGAAAACAAGTGACTGAAGAAGACATTATTGCAACAGATAAGCTCCCTTTGTGTATATTCTTCGATGGTAAAAAAGACAAAACATTGTGTCAAGTGGAGAAAGGTAACAAAAAACTTAAAACAGAAATTGTAGAGGAGCACATCACAATTCTAGAAGAACCTGGCTCAAAATATATAGGTCATATTTCTCCTTCAAAAGGTTCTGGATATAGTATTGCACCATTGATTGTGTCACATTTAGAAGCATCTAATATATCAACAACACAATTGCAGGCTATCGGTTGTGATGGCACTGCAGTGAACACAGGTAGAAAAAATGGAATAATTTCTCTACTGGAGCAATCATTGCAGAGACCATTGCAGTGGCTCATTTGTCAATTGCATGCAAATGAGCTACCGTTGCGCCACTTGATAATCAAACTTGATGGCCCTACAACTGGTCCAAAAGGTTTCACGGGAAGCATCTGCAAGCGATTATCCAAATGTGAAGAGTTACCTCTCACTTCCTTTCAGCCAGTTGAAAGTGAAAACATTGATTGTGATGTCGAAAAGCTAAGCACTGATCAGAAATATCTTCTAAAGGTATATCGTGCTGTTTCTTCTGGTGAATGCAGCGAGTCTCTCCAGCATCGTTATCCTGGCAACATTTCACACTCAAGATGGCTCACTACTGCTAATCGTATACTTCGTCTTTACATGTCAACAGAAAATCCATCAGAAAACTTTCAACTTATTGTAAAGTTCATTATGTCTGTCTACATTCCCATATGGTTCAAAATTAAAACAAAGCCTTCAGTAATTCATGGACCTTGTCATTTTTTTGATGCACTTTCCAGAGTCAGGAAACTAGGAGAGAGAGTTAAAAACATTGTGTATCCTGTTCTGCAGAGAAGTGCATTTTACGCACATGCTGAAGCACTTATAGTTGCCATGGTTCACGATGAGGAGAAAGCGACTCGTATCCTTGGCTACAGAAGATTGCTAAAGGCAAGGAATAGTGAGATTACTAGAAGATCCTGCGTTCGTCATTTCACTTTGCCTGATGTCAACTTTGAAGCCAAAACATACATTGAAATGATAGACTGGCAGGCTGCTCAGTTGACTGATCCACCACTGCTGAAACACATTACCAATGATGAACTAAAGAATCTAATTCAGTCAGGTGACGTGCCTCAGTCTAATGTACCACAGATACCATGCCACTCCCAAAACGTGGAGCGCATGATAAAACTTGTGACTGAGTCTTGTTCAAAGGTATGCGGCCCTTCAAACAGAGAAGGCTGGATACGTTCAGTTTTGGTCTCGAGGAGTACTATGCCCACTTTTGACACCAAAAAACAATTTGCAACTCCTATGTAAACAGCGCTCTAGCATTGGAAGGGTGGAAGGGCTGGAGTAGGGTGGAACTCGATATGCAGCCACCTCCACGTGGTGAGTTCTGGGTTGTTTTATAGCCAACAAGTTGGTTGTAAAATAGGCAAAGAGCTGCATCATAATTTTCGTTGTGTATAACTACTTTCCAATATCAGTACAATTTGTTTTATCAGTATTTTAAAATCACAAACAAAACCGTCACAATATCGTACTATTGCAAAAAGCTCGTATCTTGGGACGGTAAAGATATTTGAATAAGTGGATGAAACTTAGTACAATCATTCTTTACATTTTAAAGAATAATTTGAAGGCTAGCCATAATATCAACATCGCTTACTTAATTTTGACAATTTTTAAAAAATGTGTAATTTATTGGTTAATTTCATATTTTAGGTTATTTGGGAAGTAGAAGATACAATGCTACCAAGCTGAAATTTTGTGTACTAAATATACACATATTAACGAGAATTTTCCGCACTAGCCGTAAGCATTGTATCAAACAGGAACAAAACGGGCCCCCCCTCGTATTATGCCTACTTCAAGAGCACTTTTTTCCAACTTCAAGGGTCTTGGGGCGGTAGAAGATATCCTTCTAGGAAAAAATGCTTTTAACACAATTTTTTTCTCCCCATTTGGCAACTTTTCCGCACTAGCCACTAAGGAAAATAAAAAAGTTGAAAACGCTCCACCCTAATGTATATATATATATATATATATATATATATATATATATATATATATATATATATATATATATATATATATATATATATATATATATATATATATATAAGTTGAAAAACGTGTATATATATATATATATATATATATATATATATATATATATATATATATATATATATATATATATATATATATATATATATATATATATATATATATATATATATATAAAATGTATACACAGTGAGTACGTAGGAAAACCCCCACCGAAAAAGGCGTATGCCACTCTCGATGAGCTATTTACGGGAATCGAGGAGGGTGCTGCAACCCACCAAAGACTCTTCCTGTCTCCTCTCTTTCGGTTACCCAGTTGTCTCATCAACACCAGAGATTAGTTCAGCATGCTCTCTAAAGACAAATCCTCTTACTATCCACTTAACACTACATACATGAAGCAACGCATACCATTTCTTTTTTTTTTTTTTTTCAAAAATTTATGATTGCTTCACTAGAAAATGCCTCAGAGTTCCCGTTTAGAGGGGGGGAGCACAAATGCCCCCGAGAGGACTACCCTTTTGGCTTTCGATCTGAGAGGCGTCTTGATAGCTCCTCTTTTTTATATATATCAACTTCTGCAACATTCGCGGTCTTCGTTCCAATTTTCATTCTGTGGAGCATCATCTCTCCTCCTGTAAACCTCACCTTCTCTTCCTCACCGAAACACAGGTCTCGGCGGCTACTGACAGTAATCTCTACTCTGTTAATACTATCTCTATCCAAAATTTCAATCCGAAGCTGGATGTTGTGTCTACGTACGCAACGACATCACATGCTCTCGTCATGACCTAGACTTCACAATTTTCCATCATCTAGCTAAGACTTCATTGTCACTATTACTAAATAAATTTGTGCGGTTTATTTCTCAATTAACTGTATCAAGTATGTAAAATTCTTTGACCACTTGAACTCTTAAGTGGAACACATCTTCGTGTTCCACATCTTCGTTGAAATCTCCATCTTAGATTTCAATGTTCACCACCAGCTTTAACTTTCATCTTCTTTCACTGACCAGCCTGGTGAACAAGCCTACAACTTTGCTTTCCTCAACGATCTAGAGCAGTTGGTTCAGCACCCTACACGTATCCCAACCGTCCTGGAGACAGGCCCAACATACTAGACCTCTTCCTTACCTCTAATCCTTCTACTTACTCTGTCAAACTGTTCTCTCCGTTGGGCTCCTCCAGTCACAACATTATTTCTGTATCCTGTCCAATCGCTCCTGTACACCCTCTGGACTCACCGAAGAGACGGTGCTTCTGGCATTTTGCTTCAGCTCGGTGGGACGACCCGAGGATGTACTTCTTATATTTACCGTGGAGTGATTACTGCTTCCAGGAGAGAGACCCCTCTGTGTGTGCCCAGCGCATCACAGAGGTGATTGTCTCTGGAATGGAGACACACATTCCACGTACTTTCTCTACTCCTCATGCTAAAGAGTCTTGGTTTAATCACGCTTATTCTGGTGCTGTCAAAGATAGAGAGGCAGCTCACAAAAGATACCAGAGCCTTCGCACTCCTGCAACCATAATCTTTATATTCTGCCCGGAATCGTGCAAAATCTATTCTTCGACTTACCAAAACCTCTTTCATAAATAGAAAATGTCAAAACCTTGCTTTTTTTATAATTATTTCCCGGACTGCTGGCACCTAGCCAAAAATATATCCTCCAATCTCACTTCTTCATCTTTCCCTCCTCTCTTTAACCCAGACGGCAGCACCGCCGTCTCATCTGTCACTAAAGCTGAACTCTTTTTCTCAGACTTTCTGTTAAAAGCCCACTCTGAACGATTCTGGGCATATTCCTCCTACTCGTCCCCCCTCTGACTCCTTTGTGCCTGTTATTAAGATTCTTAAGAACGATGTTTTCTATGCCCCCTCTGGCCTCAACTCTCAGAAGGCTTACGGACCTGATGGAGTGCCTCCTATTGTCTTTAACAACTGTGCCTCCGTGCTGACACACTGCCTGGTCAAACTCTTTCGCCTCTGCCTATCAATATCTACCATTCCTTCCTACTGGAAGTACGCCTTCATACAGTCTATGCCTAAAAAGGGTGACCGTTCCAATCCTTCAAACTACCGCCCTATTGCTTTACTTTCCTGTCTATCTAAAGCTTTTGAATCAATCCTAAACCGGAAGATTCAAAAGCACCTTCCCACTTCTGACCTTCTATCTGATTGCCAATATGGGTTCCGCAAGGGGCGTTCTACTGGCGGTCTTCTTACTCTCTTAACTAATTCTTGGTCATCCTCTCTTAGCCGTTTCGGTGAAACTTTCTCTGTTGCGCTAGACATATCGAAAGCTTTCGATAGAGTCTGGCACAAGTCTTTGCTTTCTAAACTGCCCTCTTTCGGATTCTATCCTTCTCTATGTTCCTTTATCTCCAGTTTCCTTTCCGGAAGTTCTATCTCCGCTGTGGTAGATGGTCACTGTTCTTCCCCTAAACCTATCAACAGTGGTGTTCCGCAGGGCTCTGTCCTATCACCCACTCTCTTCCTGTTATTCATCAATGATCTTCTTTCCATAACAAACTGTCCTATTCATTCATACGCCGACGACTCCACTCTGCATTATTCAATTTCTTTCAACAGAAGACTTTCTCGACAGGAATTTTAAGACTCCAGGCTGGAAGCTGCAGAACGCTTAACCTCCGACCTTGCTATCATTTCCGATTCGGGTAAAATGAACCTTGTGTCCTTCAATGCCTCAAAAACCCAATTTTCCAACCTATCAACTTGACACAATCTTCCAAACACCTATCCCCTATTCTTCAACAACACTCAGCTGTCATCATCTTCAACACTAAATATCCTCGGTCTGCCCTTAGCTCAAAATCTTAAATGGAAACTTTACATCTCCTCTCACTAAATCAGCTTCCTCGAGGTTGGGCGCTCTGTATCGTCTCCGCCAGTTCTTCTCCCCCACACAGATGCTATCCATTTATAGGAGCTTTGTCCGCCCTTGTATTGGGTATGCATCTCGCGTGAGAGGGTGGTTCGATTCGCACAGCTCTCCTGGACTGAGTGGAGTCTAAGGCTCTTCGTCTCATCAGCTCTCCTCCTCTTACTGACAACCTTCTACTTCTTAAATTCCGCCGCCATGTTGCCTCTCTTTCTATCTTCTATCGATATTTTCATGCTGACTGCTCTTCTGAACTTGCTAACTGCATCCCTTCCCCGCTTCCGCGGCCCCGCTGCACACGACTCATCCCTATACTGCTCATCCATATGCTGTCCAAACCCCTTGTGTAAGAGTTAACCAGCATCTCCATTCTTTCATCCCCTTTACTGGTAAACTCTGGAACAGTCTTCCTTTGTCTGTATATCCTCCTGTCTATGACTTGACCTTTTTCAAGAAAAGTGTATCAGGACACCTCTCCACCCGAGGTTGACCTCTCTTTTGGCTACTCTTTACTTTTATCTTTTATGGGAGCGGCGAGTAGCGGGCTTTTTTTGTACTCTTTTTGTTGCCCTTGAGCCGTGTCCTTTGATGTAACAAACAAACAAACAAACAAACAAACAAATAAGTGTAGGATAAGGCTCGGGAAAAAGAGTATTGAGTTTAAATATTTAAGGACACTTTTATATACGCATGTACATAGCTGGGCGTCATCGCGATAAGTTATCGCGATACTTTATCGCTGATAACAAAATCGGGTTATCGGCCATCCGCTACTTATATATATATATATATATATATATATATATATATATATATATATATATATATATATATATATATATATATATATATATATATATATATATATATATCGGTATCTTCGTTACTTTTGTAACCAAACTAGCGAAAAGGCCCGGGCGCCCGGTGTTGTATGAAAAAACTTCGGGGTATGAAATATCTTCGGTGAAGAGATTTCATACTTAGATCATCAACATTAAAATACTAGGTTATTTTTTTATGTTAGACTCAAAAATCAATATATCAAAGAGAAAAATCATTTAACTTTGCCCCAAAAATGATTATTCACTGCCTCAAATTTGATATTCCATATTCGTTTGTGTGAGTATGCCATGGTATTGAAGGCACCCGGTGTTGTGTTATTTAGTGTCCCATCGTCAAAAGCTGGCGCTTTTGTTTACAAACATTGGTCTCTCGTGAACTACGCATGTTCAGACCAGTAAGCGTAGCCCTGTACAGTCTGACAAAGCTTTTTAACGCATTAAGAGTTGCCGGAAGGCTGAATCAGACATACAGTACCACCATCCTCGCTGTTTCTAGAACGACACTCTGTACATACAAATACAACTCGTACAGTGTCGTTCTAGAAACAGCGAGGATGGTGGTAGTGGTACTGTCTGTCTGATTCAGCCTTCCAGCATCTCTCAATTACGGTTAAAAAGCTTTGTGAGACTGTACAGGTCTACGCTTGCTGGTCTGAGCATGCACAGTTCACGAGAGACCAGTGTTTGTAAACAGAAGCACCAGCTTTTGACGGTGGGGACGCCAAATAACACAACACCGGTTCAGGCGTTTGTAGTATTACCGTCCATAGGTACGTGTCAACGTGTGGTTTTCAGGTTTTGTAAGTTTTCTAAAATACAGATAATGAAAATTTGAATTCATCTGTTTTTTTTTATTTGAAATATCAATATAGTATCGTTTTCGCCTATGGGACTTATCGCTAACTAGTATCGGAATTGTGAATCTGTATCGGGTATCGGGTATCGGTTATCGCCTATATTTGTGTCTCCAGTTAACGAATATCGGTTATCACCGATAAGGTTTTCCATTATCAGTTACCGGTTATCGGGAATAAGGTTTTCTGTTATCGTGCCCAGCTATGCGGTTGTAGGTATGGAAGGTGAGGTGAGGGAAAGACCAGGGAAGGACAGATAGGTAGTAGTGTGTTGGGGAGAGTTATGAGAGGAAATAGTATGAGCATGGGGGTACAAAAGTGAACAGGTAACAGTATTATCCTGCCAACTCTGTCATATGGATCAGAGACATGGAATGTAGCACAACAATCAAGAATACGTGCAGTGGACATGAGTTATGCAAGAGGTGCATGTAGTGGGTCAGGATGGGATGGAGAAAGTAATGAAAGTGTATGAAGGAAAAGAGAGAGGGAGGGACGGGTACCTAGGAGGACGTAATATACGTGTATGTAAATATAATATATAATAAATATAAATGTAATATGATTTAATTTAATCAGCCATGGGGGTGCGTAACAGCAGGAGAGGTATTAAAGGGTACAATAGCCGAAAAAGTTTGGGCAGCACTGCTCTAAAATATCAAAGATTTCTGTGTGTATGTGTGTGTGTGTGTGTGTGTGTGTGTGTGAGAGAGAGAGAGAGAGAGAGAGAGAGAGAGAGAGAGAGAGAGATTTACATAGAAAATCAGACCACACAGACCCCATGGTCCAGACTTGGTGGTCTGTCCTTAAACCTAAGTGATTTTACATTAATCAGAAGACTCCAAAACGTTGCATTTCTACTCTAGTTGATATTAAGTTGAAGGAAGTGACGGTCGAGCTTATTTTTGAAGGAGTCAATCGTGTTACACTGGACCACTGACGGTGGAAGCTTATTCCATTCTCGCACTACAACGTTGGTGAAGAAAAATTTGGTGCAGTCTGAATTTACTTGTCTACATCTGAGTTTTACGCCATTGTTCCTCGTGCGCAAAGTGTCATCGATCATAAACAATGTTGATCTGTCTACATTCGTGAAACCATTAAGTATTTTAAAACATTCGATCAGTTTTCCTCGGAGGCGACGTTTCTCAAGAGAACATGTTAAGGGTAGAAAGCCTTTCTTCGTAGGATTTGTTGCGCAAGGAAGGGATCATTTTCGTTGCCCGACGCTGAACACCTTCTAATTTAGCAATATCCTTTGCATGGTGGGGAGACCAAAACTGTACCGCATATTCCAAGTGGGGTCTGACTAAACTGTTGTAGAGCGGGAGTATTACATCTTTATTCTTGAATACAAAGTTTCTTTAATGAAGCCCAACATTCTGTTCGCTTTATTTGCTGCATCGATGCATTGCTGTGAGAATTTGAGGTTTGACGCGATTTTGACCCCCAAGTCTTTGACGCACTGAACGCTTTTGAGTTTAACGCCGCGCATTTCGTATTCGAACTTCTTATTCCTCGTTCCAACTTGAAGGACCTGGCACTTGTCTACGTTAAAGGGCATCTCCCATCTATCCGACCAGGCTGAAATTTTGTGCAAATCCTCTTGGAGGCTTTGCCTGTCTTCGTCAGTGAGAACCGAGTTGCCAATCTTTGTGTCGTCTGCAAATTTACTAATGCGGTTATTGAGTCCAACATCCACGTCGTTGATGTAAATAATGAAGAGCACTGGGCCAAGGACCGAGCCCTGAGGGACGCCACTAGTGACAGGCGCCCACTCTGGAGTTAAATCCGTCGATCACTACTCTTTGTTGTCTGTTGCTCAACCAATTCGCGATCCATTGGTTTACTTGACCGTCAATACCTATTTGCTTTAATTTGTAAAGTAATTTATGATGCGGGACTTTATCAAACGCTTTCTGGAAATCAAGATAGACTACGTCCAGTGATTTGGTTACGTCATAAACAGTGAAGAGGTCGTTATAAAAGGTTAATAGGTTTGATAGGCAGGATCTTTTGTTTCGGAAGCCATGTTGTGAGTCCCCAATCAATGAGTGGCTTTCAAGGTAATTCACAATTTTGTCTCTAATTATGCCCTCAAGTAGCTTACCTACAACCGAAGTTAGACTAATGGGCCTGTAATTACCTGGTACTTTTTGTCTCCTTTCTTGAAAATCGGTGTCACGTTAGCCTTTTCCAATCTGAAGGACGATGCCTTGTCGCAAGGACATATTGAATACGGTTGTGAGGGAGGAGAGTATTTCGCTCTTTGTTTCTTTCAGCAGAGTTGGATATACTTTGTCAGGTCCAGGACTTTTATTTGTTTTAAGTGAATGGAGAGCTTTAAGGACTTCATCGGTTGTTATTTCAAAATTAGGCAATGCATGCTCGAGATTTACAATAGTACTGGTGTTGGTGGTAGCGAGAGGAAGACTGTTAGTATTAAACACCGAGGAAAAGTAATTGTTTAAGAGGTTTGCAATGTGTTGGCTGTCAGTCACTAGTGCACCGTCGCTGTTTGTTAAAGGTCCAATACCACTTGTGATCGCCTTTCTGTTGTTTATGTAACTGAAGAAAGATTTCGGATTATTTTTACAGTTGGCTGCAATATTTTCTTCGTATCTACGCTTTGCCTGAACTCGTCGCCTGGCATCATTATAAAGTCTAATGTTTTCGGGCGTGCTTTGTTCTTTCTTTAACCTGTAAAACAATTTTCTCTCAATGACTGATTGTTTAATTTCGCTATTAAACCACGGTGGGCTTTTATTAGTGTTAATTCGCTTCTCGCACAAGGGGACGAATGTGTTCTGCTGAGTGAGTAAGTGATTTTTGAGGCTTAGCCAGGCTTCCTCTACGTTGCCGTCATCTGATAGTTGTATTTCTGTTAGTTTTTGTCGGATTTCTACGAAGTTAGCTCTTTTGAAATTGGGCACCTTTACTTTATTTTCAGTCACTGATGATTGAGCTTTAATGTCGACGCGCACTAATTTATGATCGCAAGAACCGAGGTGTTCTCCTACCGTGACACTACTGACTAGGTTATCTTGGGTTGTTATAACAAGGTCGAGTATATTATTTTGTCGAGTTGGCTCAGAAACCATTTGGCTTAGATAATTTTCTTCTAGAAATTCGATCATTCTATGTGACTCGCCTTCTGTACCTGACAGTGTCGCCCAGTCGATATGGGGGAGGTTAAAGTCTCCTAATATCAGTGAGTCGCTGTTATTAAGTGACTGCCTTAAGACGCTGTACATTTCAAGGTCGTCATCGAGTGATTGCCCGGGAGGTCTGTAGGTGACAGATATATTTAAGTTGACTTTGCAATGTTTACTCGCACGCACAAATGTTCAACGTTACTGTTTCCCGGTGTTTTGTCAGTGGGTTGCAAATAGCTTTTGACATAAAGGGCGACGCCACCGCCTCTACGGTTTACACGATCTTTGTTGAAGAGTCTGTAGCCATCTATGTTGTATTCGGAACTTAAATCAATATTTGTGGTGTCGATAAATGTTTCGGTTATAGCAATTATGTCAAAATTTTCTGTTAAAGCAAGACATCTCAGTTCATCAAATTTGTTTCTTAGGCTACGCGCATTGAAACTAAGGATTTTTAAGTTATCTAGAGGCCTGGTACTAGAGGTGGTGGTACTTGCGGGATCACGGTTACGGGGTTGTTGTGATGCACGGCGTCTATTTACACGGGCGGGGTGGAGGGACGTGGCCGTGACTCGTTTTTTGTTCGGATGACACGCACTGCTTCGTTGAGGAGCCTTCCGAGTCTGGCTGCCCCGATGGGAGAAAGGTGCAATCCGTCCCTGTGAAAGAGCTCATTTTGTCCATAGAAATTGTCCCATGCGTTTAGGAACTCCACGTCAAGCTCCTACAAAGAGTCTGTAAGCGGTTGTTTAGGCTGAAGGCCTTACTGAAAAGTCGCTCTCCCAAGTCCGTGGTAGAATTCCTGAAATCAAAATGTTAGGGGATTTAGTCTTATACTGCTGGATGAGCCTACGGTACTTCTCCAGGAGTTCCTCAGACCGGGTCGTGGTGACGTCGTTCGTACCTGTGTGAATAACAAACAGTGAATCATTAGTAGCCTGGGGGGAGATCTCCTCAAGAGCAGCAGTTATGTCGTCGATCCCAGCACCAGGATAGCAATAGTTCCGTCTTCGACGAGGAACTCTGCCGCAGAACTCAACGACCTGCTGGCGAATCATGGAGTCACCCACCAGGAAGGTGCTCTCCTGCTCGTCCTCCTCCTCCAGAATGGCAAACCTGTTGAAGCAATGAACAGGATAAATCGCTTGTCTGGCTGGCTTGGCTCCTCCATTCACGACGGTGAATCCATCATGGTCGGTGCCACTAGCATCCTCCCGTTGCGTGGTGTTGTCCGCTGGTGTCGACGGTACCGCTGAGGGCAAGGGGGCGGTTGGAGAAGGGTTTGGCACCACAGCAACGTTAGCCTGGATGAATTCCTGCAAGGAGGCAACAGTGCGAGAAAGCTCTAATATTTTATTCTGACCTGCTTCCATCTTCTCTTCTTGCTCCTGCAGTCTTGTCTCGAGATGCTGCCTGGTGAGAAAGCTCTATTATTTTATTCTGGCCTTCTTCCATCTTCTCTTCCTGCTCCTGCAGTCTTGTCTCGAGATGCTGCCTGGACAGACAGAGTCGACAGACAGCAGAACGCCCTGTAAAAAGTGAGCTGAGAAGCTACCGTTACAAGTACTGCACTTCTTAGGCGCCATCTTAGCTGAAATGAAAGAGATAAAAACACAGAGTGAAGGGGATTAGGAAAGGGGGTGAGGTGTGTTAGAGGTAGTTTAGTAATGGAGGAAAAGTGAGAGAGAGGAGGAGTAGGAAGGGATGTGAGGTGAGTAAAGAGGGAAAGAGAGTGTGTGTGATCAAGGAGGGTTAGGAAATAGGTGAGGTGGGAGAGAGGAGTAGGAAGGGATGTGAGGTGAGTAAAGAAGGGAGGCGGTGAGTGAGGTGTGTGAGATCAAGGAGGGTTAGGAAATAGGTGAGGTGGAAGAGAGGAGTAGGAAGAGATGTGAGGTGAGTAAAGAGGGGAAAGAGAGGCGGTGAGTGAGGTGTGTGAGATCAAGGAGGGTTAGGAAATAGGTGAGGTGGGGAGAGAGGAGGATTAGGAAGGGATGTGAGGTGAGTAAAGAGGGGAAAGGGAGGCGGTGAGTGAGGTGTGTGAGATCAAGGAGGGTTAGGAAATAGGTGAGATGAGTGAGAGGGAGTTTGGGAAAGGAGGTAAGTGGGAGAGAGGAGGAGTAGGAAGGGATGTGAGGTGAGTGAGGTGTGTGAGAACAAGAAAGGTTAAGAAAGAGGCGAGGTAAGGTGGGTGAAAGGATGGGTAAATAGGATGTGAGGTAAGGTGAGTGAGGGGGGAAGGGCTTAGAAATATGTGGAGGTGAGGGAGGAGTAGGAAGGGCTAATCCTCTAGGGGATGAGGAGGAGCAAAAGGGATGTGAGGTGAGCGAGGGTGGGGGGGGCTTAGGTGAGGTGAGGGAAAGGGGTGTAGGAAGTGTTAATCCTATAGAGTCTAGGGGATTTAAAGAGGGTGTAATGAGGAGGAGCAGATTGAATCCTCAGGGAATTCAAAGGGTGGGTTGTCGACACACCCAAATCACGCGTGAGACACTCGGGAACACAAAGTCACACTCGGGACACACGAAACACTCAGAAACCCAAGCACAAGCACGACTAAACACCCTCAAGTCACTCGCAAAAACACCGGAAGTACAACAGCACACTCAAAACACTCTGAAACCCACGCAGAGCACTATAAACATCCAAATCACACGTAAAAGCACTGGAAACACAACACACTCGAAACGCAGAACACTCGAAAACAGCCAAATCACACGCAAAAACACCGGAAACAAAACAGCACACTCAAAACGCTCTGAAACCCACGCAGTACACTTAGAAGCAGCTAAATCACACGCAAAAACACCGGAAACACAACACACTTGAATCACTCTGAAACCCACGCAGAACACCCGGAAACAGCCAGATCACACGCAAAAACACCGGAAACACAACACACTTGAATCACTCTGAAACCCACGCAGAACACCCGGAAACAGCCAGATCACACGCAAAAACACCGGAAACACAACACACTTGAATCACTCTGAAACCCACGCAGAACACCCGGAAACAGCCAGATCACACGCAAAAACACCGGAAACACAACACACTTGAATCACTCTGAAACACACTTGAATCACTCTGAAACCCACGCAGAACACCCGGAAACAGCCAGATCACACGCAAAAACACTGGAAACACAACACACTTGAATCACTCTGAAACCCACGCAGAACACCCGGAGACAGCCAGATCACACGCAAAAACACCGGAAACACAAATCACAGAGGCAACCACAGGCAGAAACCACAAGCGAACACACACCAAACACGTGTCGGGAAATCACAGGCAACACATAAGGTCCACAAGCGAGAACACAAACGCCCAAGAGCACGACGAAAACACAGGGCAAGCGATGTTGTGGGGCGCAGCGGGGTGAGGTCACGACCTTCTCTCAGCAGAGGTCGGGTGTGAATGAGCAGAGGTCGGGTGTGAATGAAAGAGAGAGAGAGAGAGAGAGAGAGAGAGAGAGAGAGAGAGAGAGAGATTTTACATAGATTTACATAGAAAATCAGACCACACAAACCCATGGTCCAGACTAGATGGTCTGTCCTTAAACCTAAGTGATTCTACATTAATCCGATGGCTCCAAAACGTTGCATTTCAACTCTAGTTAATATTAAGTTGAAGGAAGTGACGGTCGAGCTTGTTTTTAAAGGACTCAATCATGTCGCACTGGACCACTGAAGGCGGGAGCTTATTTCATTCTCGCACAACAACGTTGGTGAAGAAAAAATTGTTTCAGTCTGAATTTACTTGTCTACATTTGAGTTTTATGCCATTGTTCCTCGTTCGCAAAGTGTCATCGATCACAAACAATGTTGAGAGAGAGAGAGAGAGAGAGAGAGAGAGAGAGAGAGAGAGAGAGACTGCCTCTTTCTTTCCAACAGGACGAGGAGCGCGCGGCGACTCCAATCATTCTTGACGTAAGTACAAAATCAATATTTTCACTTTTGTTAAGTACTGCTTTTATTACTTGGGACTTCAGGTCTCCTGGGCCAAGACCAAGGTACAGGTGTTTGGAGGCTTGCTACATGAAGCAGTACAGTCTGTTCATGCCTGTGGCGAGGACATTGAGATCGCGGAAAAGTTCACATATCTTAGTAGAGTAGTTCAGAACAACGGTGAGTCTCGCCAGGAAGTCTTGCGGCTGATCGGCCTGGCCCACGGTGTTATGGACTCGCTCAGCGCAAGTGTCTGGCGTTGTCGACACCTGTATATATAGAAGGACAAAGCTCCCAATCTTCCAGTCCTTGTGCTCCCAGTCATTTCCTAAGGTTGTGAGACATGAATTGTAGAGTGGTCGAGTGGGTGAAGTGTGGTGCGCTGAGACGGTTTGGACACGTGATGAGCATGGAGGAGAATTAATTTGTGAAGAGAGTTTATGAGGGAAGGATTGAGGGAAGAGGTGTCAGGGAGAGACCACCTGTGAAGTGGATCAATAGGGTGAGCGAGTACTGGAGCAAGATTAGGAAGTAGCAGGATGGAGTGTGCCGAGAGGGAGTGCCAGAACAGGGAGACACTTCTGCCGCGGCCACCCCCTGGAGGGAACAGGGCGTCGGATATACAGATAGAACAGATAGACGATATGAGATTATTTATGAAATTGTGTTAGAGGGAACAAAACGCTGCTGACAATAGGGAAATGCAATAGTGGACGTGGTGCTGCTGTCAGTTATGGTGCAGATGTCCTGGACGTAATAATAATAATAATAATAATAATAATAATAAACGGCTTATTGCATGAAGTACCCGGCAGCCCTAGAGCTGAAAATATACATCAGTGGAAGATGAAATGAAATGAATGGGACAAATGAACAAAGTAGCATGATTGAAAATAAAAAGGAAAATAGAAATAACAATAATAGCAATAATCATAGTAAGGATAATAATAATAATCATGATAATAATAATGATAATAATAATAGTAATCATAATCCTAATAATATTCATAATAATAATAATGATGATGGCATCTTGTCCTTACATCTGTAATATGTGGCAACATTAAAAACATGCAGCGCGCTGTACGTGTCATCAGTACTTTTCAGTATGTGGTTGTACCTGTGTCTCCGTGGTTATGTTCCCTTGTGTGTGCGGGGGAAGGGGGGCATGCATGCGCTCTTGCCTGCTTTTATTGCCTATTTACATACCTTTACATACATAGAATCTAGAGTCAGTGTTGATAGGTGGTCTTCTGGACAGCATGTGGGTACCTATAGGCCACTGGACGGTGGCTGAAAAATCCCAGCTTGTGGCACCGGACGGGGCACGAACCCTCGTCGTCCTGGACGCGGCGCCATCACGCTAACCACTCAGCTGCCGCCATCCCGGACTTTACTGACTAGATTACCTTGAGTTCCTCTAACAAGGTGTTACGTGTTATTTAGTCGAGTTGGTTCAGTAACCATGTGACTTAGGTATTTATCCTCGAAAATATCAAGCATTCTGTGTGTGTGTGTGTGTGTGTGTGTGTGTGTGTGTGTGAGAGAGAGAGAGAGAGAGAGAGAGAGATACACTGCTTCTTTCTTTCCAACAGGACGAGGAGCGTGCGGCGACTCCAATCATTCTTGACGTAAGTACAGAATCAATATTTTCACTTTTGTTAAGTACTGCTTTTATGACTTGGGACTTCAGGTCTGCTGGGCCAAGACCAAGGTACAGGTGTTTGGAGGCTTGCTACATGAAGCAGTACAGTCTGTTCATGTGTGTGGCGAGGACACTGAGAGCGCGGAAAAGCTCACGGGTCGTCGTCTTGAACTCCTATTTGACAAGGCTTTTATGACCCTGGTGGTAGTTTGACCCTTCTTCTGTACCCTGAGCCTAAAAACACTCATTACAACCTGATTGATATCCCCCTTTGACCTTTAGAAATAGCTGATGTGAGAAGGGAAAGTGTCTTGTAATACCAGCTCACATATCTTGGTAGAGTAGTTCAGAACAACGGTGAGTCTCGCCAGGAAGTCTTGCGGCTGATCGGCCTGGCCCACGGTGTTATGGACTCGCTCAGCAGGAGTGTCTGGCGTTGCTGATACTTGTATAGAAGGATAAAGCTCCCGATCTTCCAGTCCCTTGTGCTCCCTGTCTTTCTCTAAGGCTGTGAGACATGGACACTGAACAGTAACTTGAAGAGGCGGATAGATACCTTCAGTAATAAGTGAATCGCTGGAATGACTTATTTTGTGTCCAACCGGCGACTGTTCCGTGACACTGATTCGACATATATTAGCCGCATAGTCCGTCAACGCCAACTCCAGCTATACATGCATGTGGCACGCTGCCCAGAAGCCGACCTGCTCATCGGGTTGTTTTTGTAAGAGACAACCCTGAGTGGAGGAGGTCAAGGGGACGTCCAGAGTTCATGGTTTGAGCAAATCGACAGATCTCTCCAGGAGGTGCTTCGGATGGAAAGGCGGCCTGTTGGAGACTTGAACGGAGGGACCCCGGGACTTGGCGTCGTAGGGAACGCGCCCCCAGGCTTATGCCACCATTTCTTGATTGAACGATCTGTTACTTCGGCAAGGGCTGCCTCTGCTACTTTACTACTACGAACTCTTGTTCCTTTGACTGCTACATCGACAACGTTTTTCCTTTTCTTCTCTATGGTTCTGTTATTTATTGCTCCTGTTTCTTGGTGTGGCCTGATGGTCGGCTCCAGCCCATTATGGCGCATGCGAGTGTTTATAGTGGCGCCATCATGCGCGGGAGCTTAGGTTCAATAGAGCTGCCTTATATAGGCCTACCGGCCTCTTACAGACTCCTACGTTCTTATGTTCTTATGTACTACTACTAATACTAGTATTGCTGCTGCTACTACTACTACTACTACTACTACTACTACTACTACTACTACTACTACTACTACTACTACTACTTCTTTTACTGCTATTACTACTACTACTACTACTACTACTACTACTACTACTACTACTACTACTACTACTACTACTACTACTACTACTACTACTACTACTACTACTACTACTACTACTACTACTACTACTACTAATAATAATAATAATAATAATAATAATAATAATAATAATAATAATAATAATACTACTACGTACTACTACTACTATTACTACTACTACTACTACTATTTTTATTACTACTACTTTTTTTATTTTTATACGGGCCTCCATCTATTAGAGTTGCGTTGTGAGCGGTATATTCTCTCATATCCTTTCACAAAGCAATTCATTGGCCCCACCCCGCCAATGACTGTGGCCGACAACCATCTTTATTTAATATTACAAACTTTACTAAACATTTTATTTTTAAGCTAACAGAGCTTGTGGTTGATACGAGTATCAACCACCGTCGCCTCAAAGTCCAGGTCAGCAATGCGGGTGGTTTTGGGTGCAGGTGACCTGGTTCCTCTCAGGCAGACCAAGGCTGACCTCAGGAGGGAGAAGGACAGCCTGCATCTCATCCAGGCGACCACACTGCTTCTTGGCTGCTGTTTCCTATCCGCCAGTGTTTCGGCGAGTCTTGCGTAGAAGCTCTGCGCCCTTGGTCCCATCCCTCCTGCCGTCGTGAATACTACCGGGGTGAAGGAGCCCTGGTCCACATTCTGTATTCTTTCTTCATATGCTCTGTTCTTCTCTTGTTCGTTTCTTCTGTGGGCTGCATCAAGGGTCAGGTCTCTGTGGCAATGGGCCATGGGATCAAAGATCCTTATGTCAAAATATGCCCTTTGTCCACGAGTCCAAAACCCTCTGGCGCTAACATCCACTCGTGCTTCGTTCGATACATTAGCGGTGCGTCTGGCGAGGTGTTCGCCTTGCAGAGGGAGCAGCATGGGTTCCACAGTCACGTCGTGGCAGACTTCTTTCAGCATCTGAGCTGTTACGTCTCTTACTTCATCATGTCTCATGCAGACGAAACCTCCTCTCTTGCATGTCATGGCATGATTTTGGTTGAAGGGTGAGCCACAGTTACACATGTTTGGGAGCCCATCCACTGGCCAGCCATACCTGAGGGCAAGGGCATCAGTAAATTCATTTTTGTTTAAGTTGAAGCCTTTTGCCCTGATAGATAGTGTAGTTAGCCAGTTTGAAGCGCCCACTTCCTGTGCAATATCTGTCCTCCTCCTTGTGTCTTCTGGGAGTTCTCTCATTAGGTCACTCAGAGTGTCTCTCTGTTTTTCTTCTCTGTTTATGGAGATTTCATTCCTTAGTGACCTAATATCTTGAGGGTTGTCTTCTCCCCTTTCATTTTGATTGGTAATATATCCGGTCAAGGAGGCTGTGATTCGGATTGAGTTCCCGAATTCAGACTCAGCCATATTTTGCGGGTTGGTGATGCCGAGCCCACCCATTCTTGGCGGCAACTCTAGCAATCTTCTCTCCTGGTCACTGGGACATCTCCCATTTGCGCCAATAACTACCAACTAATCGATGACGTCACGGGTTAGCCCGCGGATCTACAAACGTTTACCGCGCTCTGTGTGACGCTAAATTTGTTATTAAATAACTACTGCCTCGGAGCTGACGGTAACGCTAACAATATTATCAGATTTACGTATAAATGCTTATAAATCGCGTTTTTCAACTTGAAATATAACTTTGCGAGTAGAGGAGGCCCATTTCTTTATAAAATGATGAGATATGCACACTTTGAGAGGTATATGATAAGTGTGGGCGGTATGGCAACACCCGGCCGGGGGATTGCCAGACCTCCCACCTCTGCCTGCTGCTGGAGAATGGCTTGGCGACGAGGAAAAGTTGCCGAACTTTATGTAATTTCTGATTTACTTGGGAGAATTTTGCGTTTTCCTTCTATATGTAGATACAGAAAGCGTTAATTTACCCATACATGTCAACAGAACGATCTTACAATATATAATAGCGAAGAAATCTGAGGCATATAGATGCCCAGACTCAATTCTGCCCGAGGCTCAATTTTGTCGATGACAGGGGCCTATATTTTTCCTTCCCCTGTCATTATTAATGAATCTCAGGTGTCGCAACTTGGTGTAAACATGCCTTAAGTATTCACCTGTGGAAATATATTGATGTATATGTGATTGGTATCCTATTTTCTGAGAAAAATGAATGTGCGATCATGGGTGTCGGAGCGCTGCTCTGGAGGATTTTTTTTTTTTTTTTTTTTTTTTACGTCGTTGCGCCGGTAGGCATCTTCCTGGTGGGGCCTGATGGTCGGCCCAAGGCTTCTTCCAGGTGGGGCCTGATGGTCGGCCCAGCCCGTTCTGGCGCAGGCGAGTGTTTATAGTGGCGCCATCTTGCATTGGCTCATGCTGCCCCCCGGAACTCGCTCTTGATTCGCTTGGACGGCTTCCTCTAGAGTCCGGGTTGATGGGTGGTCTTCAGGACAGCATGTGGGTAGTTTTAAGCCACTCGGCGGTGACTGAAAAATCCGAGTGGTAGCGTGGGGATTCGAACCCGCGTCGTCCATCACGCGGTGAATGTGGGCCCAGTACGCTACCAGTTCGGCCACCGCCTACCCTTGGCTTGGCTTGGCGACGAGGAAAAGCTGCCGAACTTTATGTACTTTCTTATTTAATGAGGCAAATTTTGACATGGTCTTTGTCATCATAATAAAGAATGATGATCATGCTAGTTCTAGACGCCATATCAGTCGAAAAGAACCCCACATACACGAGCTTGAGCTAAGATAACAGAGGCATGTGAATGCCCGGGCTTAATTTTCCCCGAGGCTCAATTTTGCCCGTGACACCGCCCCCATCCGTGGAGGGACCATGGACCTTTGTCGAGTGACAACTATCCCATGAGTTGGGCCGCAGATATGGCAAGACAGTCTTAATTTTCCCTATTCCTTCCTTCCGTCCTTCGTTTTGTCTGCCTCGATATCTGTCCCATATTTATGTTTGCTTTCTTCCTGCCTCAATCTCCTCCGTATCTTCTTTTTCTTCATCTTAAGCATGTTCGTAGGTAACAAGACATCGAACAGCAGAGTTACTTTGACGTAAATGTGCAGCAAACAACGAAATAATTGAATTCGTAGATTACGATTTAGTACAGTTTGCCTTGAAAGGAAGAAAAATGGGAAAAGAGAATGGGTTTCTTGAACCAGCACCTGGACGGGCCTCCCTAGGATTGCCTGACGGTTCTGTAAACGTGCTTGCGATTCGCTGCAAGGCCAATGACGTCATCAACCAATCAGCGGCGTCGCTGACTTAGCGCGCCTCTAACTACAATCTAAGGTTTGCTTCGTGAATCTGACGCTAACGTCGGTAGCTAAATCAATAGTGCGTAGTTATATTAGTTCGTAGTTATTGAGTCTGTTTGTGAATTCGGGCCCTGAGCTGTTTTTCTCTTTTTTTTTTTCTTTCCCAAATTCCTGTTTATGTCTCTTGCTTTGGGTAGCCAGGTAAAACATCCTCTCAGCGGTCCAGCGTCCGTGCTCTACGGCTAGCACTCAGTCCAGTCCCTGGTTTGGGAGGGGCCTGCACCCCTCCTCCTAAAATGTCCTATTGGTCCTAAAAAAAACGGCGTCAGCCTCGACCCCAATCCCGTATTGCTGGGGCCCGACCGTGCGGCACATTTGGCGAGCCTGCCGTCAATGGCAGGTGGAGGGCAAAGCCTATAGGACCCCTGCATATTGAAGGAGGAAGGATCCCTTAACTCCTCTCCTTGTTTTCGGAGTGTCTGGGTAGGCGCAGAAGCGGCGCCCGACCGCAGAACCGTCCCCCGGATCAACCTGCAGTTGGACATAGCGGAACTCTGTGGACGAGGAGGCCTGGCAGAGCTGGATGGCTTTGTAATGGAGTAAGTGTTGGTCCAAATCGCTCTGGTGCCAGGAACAGCAACGGTTCTCGCCTCCTGTATTTTGTAAGGTCTAGAATGTTGAGCATTGCAGGTTCTTAGGACCAGAGACCAGACCTGCAGAGCTGGACTTGATATAGGAATGCCGGAAGGGAAAACTTGACCACATTCCTCCAAATGCCCTTTGGTGGATCCTCCAGACCTTTTTATTTTACAGCATATTAAGCAGCTTAAAGGAAATAATAATTGAGAAAAAAATTCCATTAATCACTGCCCCTATAAAAAGAAGAGTTCAGGAGAATGGTCAAAAGAAAGGTCAATTTCGGAAGAAGAGGTGTCGAAATACTCGCCTTTTAAAAGCGGTCAAGTCGTAAGCAGGAGGAAATATAGAAGAAGGAAGGCTATTCCAGAGTTAACCAGTGTAAGGGATAAAAGACTAAAGATCCTGGTTAACTCTTGCATAAGGGATTTGGGCAGTATAGGGATGAGCTTGAGTAGAAAGTCGAGTGGAGCGGGGCCGCTGGAAGGGGGAAGGCATGCAGTTTGCAAGTTCATAAGAACAGCCAGCATGAATTTATCGATAGAAGACAGAAAGAGATGCAACACTGCGGCGGAATTTAAGAGATTGAAAACTGTCAGTAGGAGAAGGGGAGTTGATGAGACGAACAGCCTTAGACTCCACTCTGTCCAAGAGAGCTGTGTGAGTGGAGCTCCCCACACAGGAGATGCATACTTTATACGAGGGCGGACAAGGCCCCTGTACATGGATAGCATGTAAGTGGGGAAAAATATCTGGCGTCGAGGAAGCTGATCTAGTATTAATAATAATAATAATAATAATAATAATAATAATAATAATAATAATAATAATAATAATATACGGTTTATTTAGGGAGAAGCAGCTCTAGAGCTGAAAATATACATATTATGTATGGAGATCATTAAAACTACAAACTTAAAAGTAACTTAGGAGTAAAGAGTCTATGTGTTCAGGATTTTCACTATTGTGGGTATTGCACTGTTCTTATACCTGTCAGTACGCGCACGTATGGGGAGCAGCTTGTTGTGGTGTCGGACATTGTGGCGGGGAGGGGGAGCTACCGGGGGGAGCAGGTTCCTGTGTCGTGGGTGGTGGAGGAGTTTGGTGGCAAACTGCTGGAGGAGGTGTTGGTGGCGGGCCTGAAGGGTGGTGAGCTGCAGGGCGGGGAGGGCCTCCTGATGAGGATTTGAGACATGCAGGTTTTTCCGAAGTGCTGAGTTCTTTGTAATTTATCATATGCTTGCCGTTGCAACACAAGCTTTATATAAGTTCAAGAGGAATTGCCTTCTGACAATTTTTTTTTTACATCTTCGCCTGTGGCGCCGGTAGGCTTGTTTTTGGAGAGGCCTGATGGTATGGCCCAGCCCGTTGTGGCGCAGGCCAGTGTTTATAGTGGCGCCATCTTGCATTGGCTCATGCTGCCCTCCCGGAGCTCATCTTTAATCCTAGAATCTAGAGTCCGGGTTGATAGGTGGTCTTCTGGACAGCATGTGGGTAGTTTTAAGCCACTCGGCGGCGGCTGAAAAATCCCAGCTTGGTGGCACCGGGCGGGGATTGAACTCGCGTCGTCCCGAACGCGGCGCCGTCACGCTATCCATTCAGCCACCGCCTCCCCATAAATATCTCTAACAATTTTACTTCATCTTTCACACCTCTCCTTAGTCCGATGGCAGCACGGCTGTTCCATCCTTCTAAAACTGAACTATTCTTTCAAACCTTATCTAAAAAATCACTCTGGACGATTCAGGGCATATTCCCCTTACTAATCCCCCTCTTCTTTCAAACCTTATCTAAAAAATCACTCTGGACGATTCAGGGCATATTCCCCTTACTAATCCCCCTCTTCTTTCAAACCTTATCTAAAAAATCACTCTGGACGATTCAGGGCACATTCCTCTTACTAATCCCCCTCTTCTTTCAAACCTTATCTAAAAAATCACTCTGGACGATTCAGGGCATATTCCTCTTACTAATCCCCCTCTTCTTTCAAACCTTATCTAAAAAATCACTATGGACGATTCAGGGCATATTCCCCTTACTAATCCCCCCTCGTCTCATCAACTCCCCTCCTCCTACTGACAGTTTTCTATCTACCGTTACCGTTACCGTTGATGAGGTTTCAGGCCCCGCTCCACCGCCAGCGCAGCGCTCCGCAAGGTATCAACAATTATGATGTTAGCCTCTTTAATAATCCTCGATATGCACTCATTCACAACGTTGTAGTGAGTGAGTGAGTCTTAATTGCTCTCATGGATAGCCTACTGATATCATTTTAATAAACTTGGCATCATTATAGTCACTTGGCCATGTTTTGGTTCGCACCAATCACAATATCTTTCCTTTTTACACTATCACAAATATCCATTACTTCATTTTCCATTTATCTGATATTTTCTTTATAGTATCACAATCTAATGTCCAGCGATTATTTCCAACTCACTGAACATTTAACACTCAATTTAGCTTTGATTCTCAAACACCAATCAATACCCATGATCGGTTATGTTACGAATTCTCTCAATTTCAGTCTGAAGGACTACACAACACTGGTCATTCGCCGAGTGCTTGATTTCAGGCTTCTTGTACTTCATATAATTTATGCATTCTTTTCTGCCATGGAGCACTCCCTGATTTATGATCCCCAGCACATTTGAAACATTTTGGGTCTTCTCCATTGTTCTAGGCAGTACAGTTGGCCTCAAGATGGCCGTATCCTTGACAATGGTAACATATGATTGCATGGTATGTATCTCTCACAGTGTACACTCCTCATTTTAGTTTTATCTTGTCATGATGCTTGTGGATCAGCTTATTGAGAATCTTCTCAATTTTCCCCTCATCTCCCGGAATCGAGTGTAGGAACTCATTCCTGTTTAACAATGTCTCAGTTATCTTATCCCCGGTCTCCTCCTTATGCACATTACAGATCATGGGCCTTAATTTCCCCACACTTTTTGTGCTAACTTACTCTACATTTTCTAATTTCTGAGCTACTTCATTCCTTATACTCTCATCATCAAAGTTCATAACAATGTTACCTCCATTCGTGAATCTTGAATCAGTAATCTGAATGCCTTGTAATGCCTGGGAAACTTCATTTTTTATCTCAGTAGCCTCTTTATCTTGATCAGAGGCCTTCACGACAAGGAGATGCTTCTTGCTCCTCCGTTTTGCTACATCAGCCCAGCTGGCGCCACCCGACTCTGTCTTGTCAGCACAAAACATATCCGCCACCTCGCTCAACTTCTCTTTCACACTGAGTGCCCGAGTTTCAACCTCATTTTTCACAACTAATATTTCTTTAGATAATTCTTGACTAAATTGATCCAATTTTTCCACAATGTTGGTTGCTAAAGATGCCTTGTGTAAGCATGGCGAACACACCCAGTTAATTTTGGGTATACGTAATAATCTGCTTGACCCCTGTCAGATGAGCACACTTCTCATGACACCACTTAGGGCACAAACAGCATGCCATCCACTTATTGCATGAATAGTCTTCAAAGACGCAACACATGTCTCTCAGAGTCCTGCTCCTGCTGCTCGCCATTGTCGAATATCAGCAGTTTCAGGAGTGCACAAACAGAACGTTCATGCACTGTCACTCACTACCTCACGTAAAAATTAATCTCTTAAATTCCGCTGCAGCGTTGCCTCTCTTTCTATCTTCTATCGATATTTACATGCTGACTGTTCTTATGAACTTTCTATGCTTGTTATTAAAATTCTTAAGAATGATGTTTTCTACTCCCTCTCTGGCTACAACCCTGAGAAGGTTTATGGACCTGATGGAGTGCCTCCTATTGTCCTTTAAACTGTGCTTCCGTGCTGACACCCTGCCTGGTCGAACCTTTTCGTCGCCTTTCAAAATCTACCTTTCCTTCCTGCTGGAAGTACGCCTACATACAGCCTGTGCCTAAGAAGGGTGACCGTTCCAATCCCTCAAACTACCGTCGTATAGTTTTGATTTCCTGCCTCTCCTCGGCAACTGAAACAATCCCTAACAGAAAAGTTCTCGAGCATCTATCAACGTTTGGTCTCGTTTCTGATTACCAGTGTGGGTTCGGCAAGGTTCGGTCTACGAACTGGTGATCTCGTTTCTGATTACCAGTGTGGGTTCGGCAAGGTTCGGTCTACGAGCTGGTGATCTTGTTTCTGATTACCAGTATGGGTTCGGCAAGGTTCGGTCTACGAACTGGAGATCTCGTTTTTGATTACCAGTGTGGGTTCGGCAAGGTTCGGTCTACGAACTGGTGATCTTGTTTCTGATTACCAGTGTGGGTTCGGCAAGGTTCGGTCTACGAACTGGTGATCTTTGCTTTCCTAAGTGACTTTGGGTCATCCTCTCTTAGCAATTTCAATGAAACTGTTGCTGTTGCCTTAGACATCTCGAAAGCCTTTGTCAGACCCTGGCATGAATCTTTGCTTTCTAAACTACCCTCCTTCCGTCTCTCTGTACTTTTTTCTCTAGTTTCCTTTAAGACCGATCCATCTCTGCTGTGGTAGACGGTCATTGTTCTTCCCCTAAACCTATCAACAGTGCTGTTTCACAGGGCTCTGTTCTATCTCCCACTTATTCATTTGTTCATTAATGATCTCTTTAAAACAAATTGTTCGATATTCAACCTTCCGGCAAAGACTACTCTGCATCTTTTTTTATATGTTTTGGCCTATGGCGCCGGTGGTGTGGCCTGATGGTCGACCCCAGCTCGATGTGGAGTAATCAAGTGTTTACAGTGGTGCCATCCTGCTTGTCTCACGCTGCCCCTCGGAGGTCATCTTTGAGCCTCCCTTTAGAGATAATCTAGAGTCCGGGTTCATAGGTGGTCCTCAGGACAGCATGTGGGTAGTCTTAGGCTACTCGGCGATGGCTGAAAACTCCCATGCAGCTGTGGCGGCGGGCAGGACTTGAACCAGCTTCCTCGTGGACGCCGCGCCTTCACGCTGACGGTTAAGCATTCAGCCACCCCTCCCTGACTACTCAACCCCAATTACCCAATATTTTTAACAGAAGACAATTTAAACAGGTATTGCGGACCTTTAGGCTGCAGAACGCTTAACTGAGACCTTGATATCATATTTGAGCAGGGTAGAGATAACTTGATGTCCTTTAATGTCTCGAAAACTCAATTTCTCCACCTCTAAATTCGACAATGTTTCAAACACCTATCCCCTATTATCCGATATATCTCAGCTGACATTTTATTTTACATTGAACCCTTTCGGTCAATCCTCAACTCGCTGTCTTAACTGAAAATTGCTCATCTCTTACTAAATCAACTTCACCGAGGTTAAGCGTTCTGTATCGTCTCCACCAGTTGTTTTCCCATCCCAGATGCTGTCCATTTACTAAGACTTATTCCTTCCTCTTATGGAGGATGTATCTCATGTGTGTGTGTGTGTGTGTGTGTGTGTGTGTGTGTGTGTGTGTGTGTGTGTGTGTGTGTGTGTAATTAACCGCATAATTTTAGAGAGAGAGAGAGAGAGAGAGAGAGAGAGAGAGAGAGAGAGAGAGAGAGAGAGAGAGAGAGAGATACACTGCCTCTTTCTTTCCAACAGGACGAGGAGCGCGCGGCGACTCCAATCATTCTTGACGTAAGTACAGAATCAATATTTTCACTTTTTTTAAGTGCTGCTTTTATTACTTGGGACTTCAGGTCTCCTGGGTCAAGACCAAGGTACAGGTGTTTGGAGGCTTGCTACATGAAGCAGTACAGTCTGTTCATGCGTGTGGCGAGGACACTGAGATCGCGGAAAAGTTCACATATCTTGGTAGAGTAGTTCAGAACAACGGTGAGTCTCGCTAGAAAGTTTTATGGCTGCTTGGCCTGGCCCACGGTGTTATGACCACGCTCAGCGCGAGTGTCTGGCGTTGTCGATACCTGTGTAGAAGGACTAAGATCCGGATCTTTGAGTCCCTTGTGCTTCCTGTCTTTCTCTAAGGCATGAACACTGAACAGTAACTTGAACAGGCGGCCTTTGGTAATAAGTGTGTCGCTGGAATGACTGTGTCAAATCAGCGACTACTCCGTGAGATCTATATGACATATATTATCCGCATAGTCCGTTAATTTGAATACCGGTGATACCAGCTCGGAAAACTCAGGTACCGGCAGTACCAGTACCGGTACCTGTTGGTGGCGCCAGTTTCGAGTATCACCTCAGTACCAGGGCCCGAATTTACAATTAATCTTAAACCGCTAAGTTTGACTTTAGGGCGAGTTTAACTTTATTCTTCATCTTATCCCTCATAAGTTGATCTTAGCTGACGGGATATTTTAGACGGGCCCAAACCCGTATTAAGGAGCCTAAGTCGAACTTCAGTCGCCAAGATGGCCGAACGTCAACAAGCCCGTCAGCGCCTAGAGAAGACATTTCAAGAGCGAAGAGACGTTCTGAATACTTTGAGTGACGCAGAACTATTGAAACGCTACAGACTGGATCGTGCAGGAGTACTGTTCGTAACGGATTTGGTGAGAGGGGCCTTGCAAAGCCCTACTTCAAGGAGTTTTGCATTGACACCCGAAATGAAAGTAATTATTACACTGCGTTATTTAGCAACGGGGAAAATGCAGATGTGTAACAGTGATGATCTTGGTCCATCACAGTCGTCAGTAAGCAAAGCGATCACCAATACCCTCAAGGCACTTACACAACTAGCCATACTTGTCCAATTCATTCGACTTCCTCGCACCGTCCCTGAAATCCGAGATAAACAACAAGAATTTGTGCAAGTTGCAAACTTCCCTGGCATTGTTGGTGTAATAGATTGCACGCATGTCAGGATACTGGCCCCCAGGGAATATGAAGCAGACCATGTCAACAGGAAGAATTTCCATAGCATAAACACACAATTAGTGTTTGATGCCAAATATAATATTCTTAATGTTGTAGCTAATTGGCCTGGGTCCACTCATGATGCTCGTATTTGGCGTGAGAGTGGCCTCAAACGCATGTTTGAGGATCATCGTATGCCACCGGACTCATGTCATCTATTAGGGGACAGTGGCTACCCTTGCAGACGGTATCTGTTGACTCCCTTCCCTCTACTATGTGTAGAGTGTGGCAGTCTCTCCAATTCACTCCCCTTTTCCTCTTGGGAGAAGTGAAAGCGGCAATATTTTCCATGATTACTTCGTCAGAGGGTGGGTGATGCAGGAATGAGGAAGACGAACAGGAACGCGTGTCCGTGTTTACATTCAAGAGAAAAAAAAAAGAATATCACCTTGCGCGGATGATAAACGTAACCTTTATTTTATAAATACTACCTTATTATGCCCATATTTCTGAAGTATATCATCATATAACATTGATAAAGTACTATTACTGCATATTCAGTCACTGAAGTGTTGCAATTCTACAATTTGAAAAATACATCTTTTGCCAGGACAAATTTTCATACTGGATCAGCTGTTGAGTGAAGTTGAACTTATTTTTTTCATTTAAGCTCAGCTATAAGTTAAACTCGAGATTCATTGGAACTTTTAAGTTAAAGATTAAGATTAATTGTAAATTCGGGCTCAGTACACTTAGTGCCGCCAGTACCGGTACTTAGATAATCGGCAGTATCCTAACAACGTATGCCTCGATTGGGAAAAGAAGATGAAGTTTACAAAATAAATGATGCTCAACAAAATGTAAATCCGTGTGGACTGCGAACGTTTAAAAAAATGGATACAAAAACAACAGGATCCATTAAGACACCTCTTTTGGCCGTCACCTGAAGTGGAATCCAATTAAGACATTTCTCATCCCTGCCTAAGGTCGGAAGCTCTAGGCAGTGTTAAGAACTTGTATAATGTAATATATCTTGTAACCTTTTAAAGGATATGACAACAGTAAATGAAAGAAAAGATGATAAGAGTATGCTCAGCTACTCCTTGGTGATATTTGAGACAGAAGAGGACACAGAGTGTGAGGACACAAATGACTTCTTCAGGAAGCATCCCCCCTCGGACCTTGCTGTGTATCAATCAGTCATTGGGGCACACCCGCGGTGCGCATCGCACCCCGGGTGTGGAAAACTCCGAGAAAGATGGAGTGAGTGTCGAGTTTTGCAAATAAAAGCTGGAGAATGGTATAAAACATCGATTTTTTCTCATAAAATCATCATAAAAGAATCCATAAGACTGCGACATGCAGGCACCAATATATACAGAAAAGGCAACGTTAGGAGAAATCGCCCTACCTGCGGAGGCCGTCACCTTGGCCCTTGTGCCAGTAGTGGGGGGGGGTCCCATTACCTCGGGCCAGTATGACATCCAGGTAAACCCGGTGGTGGCTGCGGGAATCATGTTTCTTAAAGGTCCCTCTAAACAAGAAAAATGAGAAAAAAACATCACTCACGCAAACCATTTCATAATATGTATCAAAGCATTTGTGATCAGTTTATGCATCATCTATTTTGGGGGGTTTATATTATGGCAAAAATTTGGCCCATCGCTGGTACACGGTAAAGCCACAAATTTGGCCCGTCGCTACTACACGGTTAACCACAATTTACCTTCCCAGGTACCCAATTTTGGGCTCGAAAGGAGAATAAACAGCTTGGCGGGTTGTGCGCCGACTGCCCAGTCAATTTGAAACCGGGTACGCGGATTCATGGGGAGGCGGTGGCTGAGTCGACTGAGTGATGGCGCCGCGTTCAGCAGGACGTGAGTTCAATCCCCGCCCGGTGCCACCAAGCTGGGATTTTTCAGCCGCCGCCGAGTGGCTTAAAACTACCCACATGCTGTCCAGAAGACCACCTATCAACCCGGACTCTAGATTCTAGGATTAAAGACGAGCTCCGGGAGGGCAGCATGAGCCAATTTAAGATGGCGCCACTATAAACACTCGCCTGCGCCAGAACGGGCTGGGTCGACCATCAGGGCCCACCGGGAAGAGGCCTACCGGCGCAATAGGCCGTGACGTAGAAAAAAAAAATAAGCGTGCTAACCCCTAGACCGTCGAAGCGCTTTGAAAGTAAAGAAAGATCTAACATAAGAAATAACCGTCCTATCAGCTTACTCTTAGTTATATATCATTCATATACGAATCACAAACACCACAAAGGAGGGGGAGGCGGTGGCTGAGTGGTTAGAGTGCCGGTCCCGCATTCGCCGCGTCCTGGATGATGTCCCTTCGAATCCGACGCTACCACCTGGGATCTTCCAGTCACCGCCGAGTGGCGTAAGACTACCGACATGCTTTCCTGAAGACCACCCATCAATCCTGACTCTAGAGGAACTGTTCAAGGGAAATAATAGGGGCTTCGTGGTGCAGTGGTTAGCACACTCAGCTTACAACCGAGAGAGCCCGGGTTCGATTCCCGGGCGGAGTTGAAAAAATTGGGCGGCTTTTCTGATACCCTATGCCCATGTCCACCCAGCAGTGAATGGGTACCAGGTATTAATCGGGGATTGTGTCCCGTCTCCTAGGATCTGTTCCCTTCTCCTATAAATCCTTCCCCTTCTGTCTCTCTCCGGCATATGACAACAGATGTTGCGCCGACTAAACCAAACTTTACAACTTTCAAGGGAAATAAAAAATGAGCTCCGGGGGTCAGCATGAACCAAGATCAGTTGACGCTACTATGAACACTTGCCTGCGTCCATGGGCTGGAGCCGACACCCAGACCCCTCAAGAAAGCCTACCGGCGCTATAGACCAAGATGTAAAAAAATAATAATAATAATAATCAGACAAATCAAATTCCTACTGTCGCGGAGAAGTCTCAGGCCCTGCAGTGGGTTATCCACCAGGGATCACTCTAAGCAGCAGATAAGGCAAAGGAGAAACTTAATGTGCACATATAACCTTTGTGTGGCACTGGATAACCTCACCTACTTATTTCTCTGAACTCCACTTACAGGTGCAGTGGTTAGCGTGCTTAGCTATGAATCTGCGGACCCGGGTTCGTACCCCAGCCCGGACAGAACGCGTTCAACCCACCCAGCTGTTGGGGGCTTCGTGGTGCAGTGGTTAGCACACTCGGCTCACAACCGAGAGAGCCCGGGTTCGATTCCCGGGCGGAGTGGAAAAATTTGGGCGGCTTTTCCGATACCCTACGCCCCTGTCCACCCAGCAGTGAATGGGTACCAGGTATTAATTGAGGGTTGTGTCCCGTCTCCTGGGATCTGTTCCCTTCTCCTATAATTCCTTCCCCCTCCTGTCTCTCTCCGGCATATGACCACAGATGTTGCGCCGACTAAACGAAACTTTCCAACTTTTTCCACCCAGCTGTTCATCCTTCTTTTCGGGCTGATCGAGAAATGATTACCTGGGCACACCTGGTGAACATAAACTGTGGCAATACCGGGCTTCATACTGGCCCGTGTCCCCGGTAATGAGTTCTTCCTACCTAAGTCTATATATACCAAGTCAAGTCACTCTGCTTCAAAACTGCGACCGGTACGCGCAGGAGGCGGTTTTGGGGCGGAGCAGCGGGATGACGTCACTTGGAGCCAAAAAAAAAAATACCCGCCAGTTCAGTGGTGACTAAGTTGGGGCCGTGTGTGCACTCTGGTTGTGCATTCTCGCCTTCTTTCACAGCGTGTTCAGGCAAGCCACTGACGAAAAAATACGTCTTTATTGTGCGTGACTGTAATTTCAATGCCTACAAACGGCGGTGTGGGGTGTGAGGGAGGGCATGTTGAAGTGACTGATTTAAATTAGTCCGCCTTTCCTCGTTTTCTCTAAATCCCTGTTTCTACATTCTCTATAATTCTCTTATAGTTTGGCTCCAAGTAGTGTCACGCATAAACCACGCCTCGGCCGTGTCTCCTCCCACAAACCTGCGTATGACTTGACTTGGTGTATATAGACTTAGCTTCCCACCACAGGCTCAAAGGAAGCGATGGAGTTGAGCACCGCAGCCACGCTCAGCTATAGTGGATGCACCCAGCTTAACTTCACCCTTATATTGCACTAATGTAAATATATTTTTTCTCTCTATAGGGGAGTGATGACAAAGGACACGAGGGACCGGATGGCAAAGCAGAAATGAGAGATCTGGTGAGTCTGAATAAAATTACAATGAATACGTAAGTACTCCGCAATACATAGTTTCATCACTCTTGTCTTCCTGTCAGCTATTCCGAATATTCTTTTATTCTTTCCTCTGTTTTTTTCATTAAGACACGAGACTTCATGGAAACCAATCCTAGTGTTGTGAACGGCCACCAAGTCTTTGAAGGAGACATGGTCTTGACGGAGAGCCAGTGGCGAGCGGTCAGGGAGAGGAAGGCCCTTGCAGACCTCTCAGCGCGCTGGCCTGAACAGGGCGGCTTCCCCACCGTGCCCTACTACCTCGACACTACCGACTGTATGTAAAAATTATGTTTCCATTCACAAACAGACAAAGACGAGCGTACAGGTTAGGGTCGTATTACAAGACATTTCGCCTCCCAAAAACACACATTTGACAAGGCTTTCGTAAGAGTTGTGGGCATTTCCAGGAGTAGTTTTATGACCCTGGTGGTAGTCTGACCCTTCTTCTGTATCGTGATCCTCAAGAAACACTCATTAAAACCCGACTGACCCACTCTTTGGCCTTTAGAAATAGATGATGTGAGAAGCGAAAGTGTCTTGTAATGCCGACCGAAGAGTATATGGCCTACTATCGAGATGTGTTAACATACTAAAAAAAAAGAATTTTAAATCTGGATTCTATACGATAGTTCAGTAACACAACCAGTCTCTTTCTTTATACAATAAAACAAAATTGTTTTCGGTTTTCACCTCGGACTCAGCCGTCACCGTGGCTGCCATAAATGCAGCGATTGCTCACTGGGAGCAAAACACCTGCATCAGATTCCAGCTCACGTCCAACCTCGCTCAACGGCACGTCAGGTTTTTTGAAGGGTCTGGATGCTGGTCGTATGTCGGCATGTTGGCCCAGAATGGACAAGACATTTCCATTGGAAGTGGCTGCAAAGAAGTAAGTACACTATGGTAATATTATGTCGTAACACAATAAATTATATAGTTACCATACTCCACTCCCCAATACCGCTCACTCTACACTGGTTCTGCTCCCATGACATACTCTGTTCCCTCAACATTTAAAACTTATGCCACTTGGTTTAACTGTCTTTCCATGCCTCTACTGATTCCTTGCATTAAACCTTCCCATGAAGTCTTCTCCTAAAACCTTCCTCTATTAAGAAACCATACGAAAGTAAATGAAATTCAGGAGTCGCAGCTGTTTGCACAGAAGATGACAGCACCACAAAAACATTACCATTGATAACTAAATAATAAATAGTAATAATAATAGATGAGATAATGATGAATAACAATAACAAAAATAATGGTAGCTATTATGTGTGTGTGTGTGTGTGTGTGTGTGTGTGTGTGTGTGTGTGTGTGTGTGTGTGTGTGTGTAGTAATTTAGTTGCCAGAGGCTTGACAAAGTCTTAATAACATCGTTCTCCTCGACGCGGGTCAGCTCGGCATTGTCGCCCATGAGATCGGCCACGCCATTGGGTTCGTGCACGAGCAGAGTCGCCCCGACCGTGACGACTATGTGGTCATCAATTATGGCAACATCCAAACTGGCAAGGAAAACAACTTCAATAAGTACAGCACGTCAGTGGTCAACACCTACGGCATACCATACGACTACTCATCCGACATGCACTACGGCTCTACGGTGAGGGACTTTGCATGAGTATGGTTTCCTTCTTACCATGATGACTATACGCTCCCCTATTGTAAAACGTCTCGTCGTCTTAGGGCCAGTTTTACAGTCCAATACAGCAAGTTTGCGAGCTCCCCTGCCAAACGGGGGCTTCGTGGTACAGTGGTTAGCACACTCGGCTCACAATCGAGAGAGCCCGGGTTCGATTCCCTGGCGGAGTGGAAAAATTTGGGCGGCTTTTCTGATACCCTACGTTCCTGTCCACCCAGCAGTGAATGGGTACCAGGTAATAATCGGGGGTTGTGTCCCGTCTCCTGGGGTCTGTTCCCTTCTATAATTCCTTCCCCCTCCTGTCTCTATCCGGCATATGACCATAGATGTTGCGCCGACTAAACCAAACTTTCCTTTTCCCCAACCAAACACAAAATACGACGAAAATTCCTTATAGCTCTAGTTGATATAAAAAGGTGGAGGGAATTTTAGGAAGCTACACAGGAAATCTCTTAATTAGTATATCATGTAATGAGTAGAAATAGCGGATCATTGTAGTGGATATGGTTTGGTTTGGGCGCTTACAATGACAGAGGGCCAGTTTCACAGTTCCCCATGATGGGTTCGTAAGCTCCCAAACCAATACCAGAGCCTTCGAAATTTCCTTGTATAGTGTCTGGTGTTTATATTTAAGTTCACAAATTTTATGAAACTATACAGGAGAAGTCTTGTGTATTTAGTGTGGCATCGATGACCTCACCATTTTGGATTGTATGGGATTCTATAGTTTGGTTCGGGCTGTTACGAAGACACTGTGTTGGACTGTGAAATCGGCTCAGAGTGTTGGACTGTCGAACTGGCCCTTAACTCCCCGCAGCAGACTCTCCCCTTGACACATTTTTCAGGGCTTCACCAACAACGGCAAGACGACCATCGCCACCCTATATCCCTTGGCGCAGGAGCTCATCGGCCAGCGCACGGGACTCTCTCACAGGGACATACTATTGGCCAACACCATGTACGGCTGCATCAGTGAGTATGATATATGAGTAATTAAGGGGCTACTATTACACTGGGCAAATTTTCCGTCGATCTTCAGTCAAACCACGATTTCCGCTGGCGTGGTTCTCATTTGTTTCTTGTTATTGCTGATGATGATGATGATGGTGAGTAATACCGTCGTCCTTCGGTGAAATCTACCGTAGCTTTGGAAGATCGTGGACACGTCAGAAAACCACGGAAATATGAGAACCACGCCAGCGGAAATCGTGGTATGATCATGTTTCCTAAAGGCCCTTCCATCTAAGCGAGAAAAATGAGAAAAAATCAACACTCACGCAAACCATTTCATAATATATATCAACGCATTTGTTTATGCATCATCTATTTTTTGGGGTTTATATCATGGCAAAAATGTGGCCCGTCGCTGGTACACGGTAGAGCCACAAATTTGGCCTGTCGCTGCTACCGGGTTTAAAGAAAGGCGTGTCAGTGGAAGCGACAAACAATGAAACTCTAATGTAAGTAAGTTACGGCACATGTACAGTATTTTTTTATCCAGTTTCCCTTATCCAGTTCTTCCCTTAAGTTGTGGCTGCCATTAATATTACTATAATTTACAAAATGAATTGCTTAATCTTCCTATTGATAAAAAAAAAGGGGGGGTTATATTGAATGTGTTGGAGTTCTAATTTCCACGTACAATTTTTTTTTCCAGGCAAAAAAACAAGAGAGTTAAGTGTAAGAGCGCTGAGTTGTAGTTTTCAATCTCCTTGGTAACAGAATAAGTTTAATAAAATACTATATGAATTTGTGAAAAATGGTAGTTTCTGATTACTAAATACTTGATGCTCACTTAATGTTCGTTATTTTTCTATGGTATATTGTAAACACGGCCAATTGCTTTTCATCAGTTTTTAGTGCCCTGTTCTCTGCAGTAAACGTATCTGAAAGAATAAATTTTAATTTGAGGTTTATGTGTATGATACATCAGTCTTAACCACTTAAATGTGGTTATGCTTTACCATAATTTGATCATTACCTTGAAAGTCTTGTTATGACACACTTGCCATATTTTCCGCGTTACTGCTAAATACAATAACACAAATTGTCCCTAATGTTTGTCAAGGCCTCAGAATTACCCTAAAAACTACGCGCTTCTCGCGCTCCAACCACCCAGCATTTTGAGCTGGGCTAAGACACCATCGCTTCTCACATCAACTATTTCTAAAGGTCAAAGAGGGGATCAATCTGGTTTTCATAAGTGTTTTTTAAGGTTCATGGCACAGAAGGGTCAAACTACCACCAGGGTCATAAAACTACCCCTGGAAAGGCCTACAGCTCCTACGAAAGCCATGTCAAATATGTGAGCTTGGGCGACGAAATGTTTTAAAATACGCCCAATAGCCCCAATGTTTCAAGGTCCTAAATACGCCCCTGGTCTCCAATCATTTACATTCCGCAGCAGTGTTGCCTCTCTGTTTCCTACCGATATTTTCATCCTGACTGCGAGGGGAGGAGGCATGCTATAAAAAAAATGTCTGTTCAGAGCATGAAGTCGGTTCAAGGTGTGGCAGATTCCTGAATTCCCATGAGTGCGGCAATGCCAGTTCGACCGCCAATTATCCGATTAGCACCGTCTCCCTACTTACCCACCCACAACCCACCTGTTTATCTCTCTCTCTCTCCCTCTCGACCCGGGGGAGGGACCTAAGGGGACACGCCGACCACCACCACCACCACCACCACCACCAAAACGTGGCAATATGGGAAAAAATCGTTGCCACATGTCATAGAATTTATACAATTCGTTGTTATAATCCTAAACATCGACACTCATTGTACTATGTAGCTTCCTTTACTATATACAGAATACATAAAATATCACAAATAGCACAGGGATGGGAAATAAGAGAAAGACGCATGTACGAAGATTGATTTGGCAGGATGGCTAGAGGTAAGCGACGATACCAGCTCCACCCTGAACCGACTTCATGCTCTGAACAGACTATAACTGCATGCCTCCTCCCCTCCGCGGCCTCACACAACTTTGAACTCTTGCTCACCCCTATCCGAGCCAAATCCCTTATGCAAGTGTTAACCAGCATTTTCATTCCTTCGTCCCTCTCTTTGATAATGTCTGGAACAGCCTTCCTTGGTCTGTATTTCCTCCTGTCTGTGACTTGAACTCCTTCCTATACTGAAAAATGAGCACGTTTGCTTACTCGGACTTATTGTAGGAATTGATCTTTTTTACAAATAATGTTTATATCGCTCCTATTTTAACACTCGCCAGGCTTCAACCACCATTACTTTTTCGAACCGTTTCCATCGGCGAAGTATCCATGCACTTACCATGCGGTTTGAATTGGATGATGAAAAAATCCCATCGCGATAGGAAACAAACATGTATGCATATGGTAAGGTACTAGTATTAAATAATTTGACCGTCGACACCAACTAAAATGATCAACAATTTTCATTTTTTATAGATAAGTGGCTTGCTGCTTGCGGAGTGAACGCCGACCTCTGCCAGAACGGCGGGTTTTATGGAAAAAGCTGCGCTTGTATGTGTCCCTCGGGCACCTCAGGGGCCAACTGTCAGACAGTGACAGGAGACTACTACGGTGATTGGCCGCCGCTTTGCACACCTTGTCTCTGGAGCTCTCAGAATACTTGTTTTCTTTGTTCCTCTGTAGTGAGGAAGCACCTTACGATAGCTTGGCTCTTGGGATAGAAGAGGATAACAGTTCAACCTTCAATTACAGTGTAGTCCAAGAATTCCTCATTAAATCATATCTATTGCTCAGCGAACCATTTTGAAAAATTGGAATGATCCAGTGACTATATAATCGTTCTTTTTCTAGTGGATTATGCAAAATCCGGCTGTTTTGGCATAACTGTTGACACCAAACCTCGTCTTCCACAGACGACTTGACGAATCCCTGCACTGAGAAAGTAACTCAGGAAGGCCTCCTCACCTCGCCGGGCTATCCAAGCAACTACCCAAATAGTGAGTGAAAGATTTACATAGATTTACATATAAAATCAGACCACACAGACCCCATGGTCCAGACTAGGTGGCCTGTCCCTAAACCTAAGTGCTTCTACATTAGTCAGATGGCTCCTAAACGTTGCATTTCCTTTCTAGTTGACATTAAGTTGAAGGAAGTGACGATCGAGCTTGTTTTTTAAAGGAGTCAATCGTGTTACACTGAACCACTGAAGGTGGGAGCTTATTCCATTCTCGCACTACAACGTTGGTGAAGAAAAGAAGAAGAGAGAGAGAGAGAGAGAGAGAGAGAGAGAGAGAGAGAGAGAGAGAGAGAGAGAGAGAGAGAGAGAGAGAGAGAGAGAGAGAGAGAGATTTGTTTGTGTGTGTGTGTGTCTTGTACTGAAGCCAGACACAGTGTGGGTGGGCGGGCTCCCTTTGTGTGGTGTTGTCTGTTCACCCTCTGTTCCGTTCTCCCTGCCCCGGCAGTCCAGTGCGTCAAGTGGATTGCAGCTCCCGTGTGCCACGTGCCCCGAGTGACCTTCTCAGACTTTTACCTGTACGAAAAGAATCCCTACTGCGGCTCGACTACAGAGACGTGCTGCTACTTTGATGGTCTGGAGATCAGAACCGACAACTTGTACAACGGTGAAGTGTGAGTATACAAAGACCCTGCTCGCTCTGGCTTTTTTTTTTTTTGTACGTGTACGCCTGTAGCGCCGGTAGGCTCTCTTGAGGGGCCTGGATGGAAGTCGGCCTCAGCTCGTCATGGCGCAGGGCAAGTTTTTACAGTGGCGCCATCTTCTCTTGGCTCATGCTGCCCCCCGGAACTCGTTCTTGATTCACTTGGACGGTTTCCTCTAGAGTCCGGGTTGATGGGTGGTATTCAGGACAGCATGTGGGTAGTTTTAAGCCACTCGGCGGTGACTGAAAAATCCGAGGTGGTAGCGTGGGGATTCGAACCCGCGTCGTCCTCCACGCGGTGAATGTGGGCCCAGCACGCTACCACTTAGCCTTCGCCTACCTGCCCCGTGACGGCGAGCAAGGCTGCCACTGTTACTCTTACAAGGCGTATTCACTTCTAATTATTACGTAACAAGTTTAGTTTGTGATATTCCTTTGTGCCACTAAACTTGCACGATGGTGACCGTGACCACTCAAGTTCTTCCAATCCTCGGCAGGTATTGTGGCACGGACATCACTGCAGGCCAGACCTTCACCGGAACCGGTCAAGAGATGATTTTATACTTCAGGGCGATAAGTAATAATCTTCGCAGGGGATGGTCTGCCCAACTCACCTTTGTGCCGCAACCGGGATGCACGTAAGTGACAAAAAAGAGGGAGGGGAGAGTCTCAGGACCAGCGAAGAGTAGAATCACCCTTCTGCGTTGTACATTCATCAGCCTGTGTTTATTCGTAGATCGCAAATATTTTACGTCCTAACGATTCCTTTATTTTTGTTTCTCTTCAGAATCACCAATGCAGAAAACCCCATCATCACCACCACCACAGCAACAACCACCATTACAGAACTCACCACCACAGCAACAACCACCACTACAGAACCTACCACCACCACCACCACAGCAACAACCACCACTACGGAACCCACCACCACCACTACAGAACCCACCACCACCACCACTACAGAACCCACCACCACCACCACCACCACTACAGAACCCACCACCACCACCCCACCCACCACCCCCCCTCCACAACCCACCACCCCCACCACTACAGACCCCCCCACCCCCACCACCACCACAGCAACAACCACCATTACGGAACCCACCACCACCACTACAGAACCCACCACCACCACTACAGAACCCACCACCACCACTACAGAATCCACCACCACCACTACAGAACCCACCACCACCACCACCACTACAGAACCCACCACCACCACTACAGATCCCACCACCACCACAACATCTCCCCCCCCCACCACCACCACTACAGAACCCACCACCACCACCACTACAGAACCCACCACCACCACCACCACAGAATCCACCACCACCACTACAGATCCCACCACCACCACCACCACAACACAAGAACCACCACCACCACCACCACTACAGAACCCACCACCACCACCACCACTACAGAACCCACCACCACCAATACAGAACCCACCACCACCACCACCACTACAGAACCCATCACCACCACTACAGAGCCCACCACCACTAAAAAACCCACCACCACCACTACAGAACCACCACCACCACTACAGAACCCACCACCACCACCACTACAGAACCCACCACCACCACCACTACAGAACCCACCACCACCACTACAGAACCCACCACCACCACTACAGAACCCACCACCACCACTACAGAACCCACCACCACCACCACTACAGAACCCACCACCACCACTACAGAACCCACCACCACCACTACAGAACCCACCACCACCACCACCACAGCACCACCACCACTACAGAACCCACCACCACCACAGCAACAACCACCACTACAGAACCCACCACCACCACCACAGAAACCACAACCACCACTACAGAACCCACCACCACCACTACAGAACCCTCCACCACCACTACAGAACCCACCACCACCACTACAGAACCCACCACCACCACCACCACAGAACCCACCACCACCACTACAGAACCCTCCACCACCACTACAGAACCCACCACCACCACTACAGAACCCACCACCACCACCACCACCACAGCCACAACCACCACCACAAAATAACCCACCACCACCACCACCACCAGAACCACCACCACCACTACCGCACCCACCACCACCACCACTACAGACCCCACCACCACCACCACAGCAACAACAACCACCACTACAGAACGCACCACCACCACACTACAGAACCCACCACCACCACTACAGCACCACCACCACAGCAACAACCACCACTACAGAACCCACCACCACCACCCCCACAGCAACAACCACCACTACTAAACCGACCACCACCACCACCACTAAAAGACCCACCACCACCACCACCACTAAAAAACCCACCACCACCACCCCCAGAGCAAAAACCACCACTAAAAAAACCACCACCACCACTAAAAAACCCACCACCACTAAAAAACCCACCACCACTAAAAAACCCACCACCACTAAAAAACCCACCACCACCACCACTAAAAAACCCACCACCACTAAAAAACCCACCACCACTAAAAAACCCACAACCACTAAAAAACCCACCACCACCACCACTAAAAAACCCACAACCACTAAAAAACCCACCACCACCACCACCCCCAGAGCAAAAACCACCACTACTAAACCGACCACCACCACCACTAAAAAACCCACCACCACCCCCAGAGCAAAAGCCACCACTACTAAACCGACCACCACCACCACCACCAGGCCTAAACCACCAAGATGTTTAATTCAGGCTTTCAACGGAGTGTTCTACTGGTCCTCCCCAGGCTTCGGGATCACCAAGTACCCGAATAACTTTAACTGCGCCGTGCGAGGAGTTTCGGTATGTGCCTTACTTTTCTGGCCGTGGTGGGTGAGGTAAGTAATAGCTCATTCCAGCGTCACAAAGCGTCCATGATATTACGAGACATGATATTCTATACCAGAGGAGAAGAAAGCCGAGTTAGTGCACTGCCTAAGATCATTGTTCTGTCTGCCATTCCTATTCGCTTGCGTTTCCATGTTATTGTTCAAATCAAGAATTACTGTTATAAAACGCCTTGACGCTGAGTATATCTAAGTAGTCAGGGCATACACTATATATCTCTCGCATTTCCTGGAAGCTGAGAAGATGGCGCCACTATAAACACTTGCCTGCGCCATGACGGGCTGGGGTTGACTACAATCCAGGCCCCTCAAGAGAGCCTACCGGCGCTATAGGCGTACACGTAAAAAAAAAAAAAGACTTCCAAGTAAGAAAGTGCATTTTACACACACACACACACACACACACACACACACACACACACACACACACACACACACACACACACAATCAAGAGGAAGGTATCAGGACACCTCTTCTCACGTAATTGACTGCTCTTTCGGCCACCTCCTCGGACTCTTTACTGGATCAGCGAGTAGTGGGCTATTTTTCTTTTTATTGTTTCCTTTTTTGTGTGCCCTTGTGCTGTCTCCTTTGCTGTAAACGCACACACACACACACACACACACACACACACACACACACACACACACAGAGCTATAGTTATATATCCTCGAAACACGCCACTAACAATCTGACTCGGGCAGTATCACAGTGTCCACGATAATAATTCCACTCGACGTAGTAGTGGAGTGATAAAAGGTGCTCCCAAGAGTTCAGGGTTTATGAAATTAATAAACTGCTCCGTTATTTTTGTAGCAAACCCGCATACAGGCAAACAAGTCAGGGCTTATAGAAGTGTTCCTTTGCTTCTTCAGACGAGATCCATGTTGACGCTGAAACTGGAAACGTTCACGCTGCAGGGAGAGGTGAGAAGATGTGTGGACGGCGTCAAGTTAACATTCTTGTACAATCGAACGACAACGTGAGTAGCGTGTGTGGTTTGTTGCT
>NC_066512.1:658632-711132 GCF_024679095.1 Eriocheir sinensis
TAACCATGGTGACATGACGCACCCTTGTCTTAAGCCCACTTTTATCTCAAAATGTTCACTTGTTTCTCCAGTAATTTTGACACATGCAGATGCATCCTCATAGAAAGACTTTATTGCACTAAGCAGTTTTCCTCCCACACCATAAATCTTTAAAACATCCCACAATGCAATCCAATCGACTCTGTCATAAGCTTTTTCCAAATCCATGAAGGCAGCGTATAGTTTCTTTCCTTTTGCTATTATTTTTTCTACTACCATCCTGAAGGCAAATATCTGATCCACACATCCCCTTCCCTTCCTGAAGCCTCCTTGCTCTTCACTGATTTTCTCTTCTGTAAGTCTTTGCACCCTCTCTATTATGACTTTTCCATATACCTTTCTGGGTATACTCAGGAGACTTCTACCTCTATAGCTCCCACACTCCCCTCTCCTGCCCTTCCCCTTGTAAACTGGGACAATGATGGCTTTCGTCCAGTCTGCTGGCACCCCCCCCCCCCTCCCATGCTACTTCACATATCTTGACCATCCATTTCACGACTTCATCTCCTCCACACTTCAACATTTCTGCTGTGATTCCATCAATTCCTGCTGCCTTTCCATTTTTTATCTTTTTATTGCCTGATTTACGTCTTCATATGTTATAGTTCTTTCCTTATATACTCCTCCTCTACCTCTACTCAAAACTGCTGCTGTTACAGCCGCTGGACGTCCACCCTCAAGATTCATTAAGTTTTTGAAATATTCTCTCTTTCACAGCTTCCCCGTCTTTCAACATCTTTCCATTCTCATCCATAACTTCATTTATTTTACTTGAGGAGATATTTTCTGCATTTCTTTCGTTTTTTGCTTCTTTCCAATATGATTACCTGTTCCCTTTATATATTTCACTTAGTCTTTTTCCAAAGTCTTCACCAACTCTCATCTTACTTTCTTTCATTGCTTGTTTTAATTTCATTTTGCATTTTCAATATTTACTTTTCCTTTCCCTTTTTACTTGCTCAGCCACATTTCTTTCTTGAGTTTTCTTAAAAAGTTCCCTTTTCTCTTTTACTGTCCTCCTTATCTCTTCTGTCCACCATGAATGTCTTTTTTTTCCATCTCTCACCACTTTCATCCCTAACACTTTCTTTGTTGTAGCTACCATTACTTCTTTAAATGCCAGTCATGGTGTCCTTACTGGATTTCCTTCAGAAATTGCTTGTTACTTCAAAACCACCTTTTTCCTTTGCTTATTTTCATTGCACCTGAGCCTCTATCAGTAATTTTTAACAATAATTTTTGTGAAGTCATAGGGGGGCAAAGGCTCTCCAGAGGCTTGGTTAGGTTAGGTTACAATTGTAAAATTTAGTTTCATTAGAAACTTGGGATTAGTTTTGCCGTGCAGAAGCCGAATTTGGCAGGAGAGTCGCTTTTGTCAGCCATTGTGTTGGGTACTTCTATAGATATTTATCCCAATTTTTTGTTAAAGCTTTCTCCAAAGTCAAGAAGACATTGTCTTTTTTAATGCTTTGTCCATGGTGTCATTAGGCTTTCTTTACCTCTAAACCCCTTCAGCACGAGGACGCGTACACTGCGTCCTTGCGTGCCCCGTATCACATCCAAGGACGCGCATACTGCGTCCTGGCTCGCCTTAGCCAATATACGAGTTATTTTATCTATATTTATGGTTACATTTCAAAATTATCAATTAATTTATGTTTCTTCATGTGCACCATTTAATTCTGCATGTTTTCATATATAATACATGATGATTATGTTGGGTTTATGGCTGAAAACTTGTTATATTCAATAGCGACATTTGAAATTTGGTGCGCGCAACGATCTCGGATACGGCGCGGGGCGGTGTTTTGGCCCGGCTGTAGTGAAGGGGTTAAATCCAGCAACGTATAATATATATGTCATACTACTGTTAGTCTGCCATGAAAGAAAAAAGACTCATAGCTGTTTTCTGTGGTTTATCTTTAGAAAACTGTTGTGAATAATTAATCCATTTATGCTGAAGACTGTTATAATATTAATAATAATAATAATAATAATTATAATAAATGGTTTATTAAGTTATGGCAGCTGTTAGGCTGAAAATATACATATTACAAATATATTTTAAGGAAACTTTGCCAACAAGACAATTACAAAAAGGAAAGGGATGGGGAAAAACTTGGAAAGTTTGGTTTAGTCGGCCCAACATCTGTGGTCATTTGCTGGAGAGAGACAGAAGGGGAAGGAATTATAGGAGAAGGGAACAGACCCCAGGAGACGGGACACAACCCCCAATTAATACCTGGTACCCATTCACTGCTTTGTGGACAGGGGCGTAAGGTATTGGAAAAGCCGCCCAAATTTTTCCACTCCGCCCAGGAATCGAACCCGGGTTCTCTTGGTTGCGAGCCGAGTGTGCTAACCACTGCACCACGAAGCCCCCCGAGGGATGGGGAACGGGGCTCTGACATATCTGTTGGAAGGTTGGGGTGATGGTGTTTTTTTGGGGGATGGGGGTGGGGTAGGGGGTGCAGTGTGGTGGTGCCGGGGATCATCTTCCAGACGCCAGTGAGGTGTTAATCTTCAGGTTGGACACTGGGTTCAGGTGACAGTTGATGGTGGGATGCAGATGAGCAGTATCTGGGAGGTCACTCAGGTTACCCACGCTGAGGCCGATATTTTGAGACACTTTCGCTTCTCACATCAGCTATTTCTTAAGGTCAAAGAGGGGATCAGTCGGCTTCTAGTGAGTGTTGTTTTAGGTTCATGGCACAGAGGAAGGGTCACACTACCACCATGGTCATACAACTACTACTGGAATTGACCCAAACTCCAATGAAAGCCTTGTCAAATATGTGCACTTTGGCGACGAAATGTTTTAAAATACGACCCTTAGCCCCTCCGCTGCGATTGGCACGGATTTGGCTTTCACTGGTAACCTGGTAACATATAGTCCCAGGTCTTTCTCTGCCTCTGTGGTGGATAGTGGAGTGTTTCCCATGTGGTATTAGTGTGCTGGATATCCCTTCACTGGTAGCCTGGTAACATACACTCCCAGGTCTTTCTCTGCCTCTGTGGTGGATAGTGGAGTGTTTCCCATGTGGTATTGGTGTGCTGGATATCCCTTCACTGGTAGCCTGGTAACATACACTCCCAGGACTTTCTCTGCCTCTGTGGTGGATAGTGGAGTGTTTCCCATGTGGTATTGGTGTGCTGGATATCCCTTCACTGGTAGCCTGGTAACATACACTCCCAGGTCTTTCTCTGCCTCTGTGGTGGATAGTGGAGTGTTTCCCATGTGGTATTGGTGTGCTGGATATCCCTTCACTGGTAGCCTGGTAACATACACTCCCAGGTCTTTCTCTGCCTCTGTGGTAGATAGTGGAGTGTTTCCCATGTGGTATTAGTATGCTGAATTTCCCCTCCCAAGGTGCATGACTTTACATTTTTCTTCACTGAATTATAGCAGCCAATTTTTGTTCCATTCCTGTAGCTTGATGATGTCTTCTTGTAGGAAATCCGCAGTCAAGGAGTTAGTGATGAGGTGCCTCAGGTTGGTATTGTCAGATGCTCCCGCCCCTCACACCAACTATTTCCAAAGTCCAAAAAGGAGGTTAATCGAGTTTTAATGAGTGTTCTTTTAAGTTCACGGTACAGAAGAAGGCTCAGACTACCACCAGGGTCATAAAAGTACCCCTGGAAATGCCCTGAACTCCCACGAAAGACTAGTAAATGACGTGTTCTTGGGCAACGAAATGTCTTATAATACGACCCTAAAATAAGGTTGGTATTGTCAAATGGGTTCGTTCTTTCGAGTTCTAATGAGTGTTCTGTTAGGTTCACGGTACAGAAGAAGGCTCAGACTGCCACCAGGGTCATAAAAGTACCCCTGGAAATGCCCTAAACTCCCACGAAAGACTAGTAAATTACGTGTTCTTGGGCGCAGAAATGTTTAAAAATATGGCCTTAAGCTCCTGGGCTGGTGAGATACAGGTGGTGGTTGCTGCCCGGTTGGTTGTAGATGGTTCTTGTAGGAACGACTACACAGCCTTGGTGAAGGTGGCATACGTCTTTTTCCACCTGAGTGACGAAGCAAATATGTGTTCTTGGACAACAAAATATTTAGTAATACGGTCCTTAGTACCTTCAGTGACTCAAAAAATCAATTTCTCCACCTGTCATCTCTTCACAGTCTTTCAAACACCTATCCCCTATTCTTTGATAACACTCAGCTGTCCCACTCATCTACACTAACCATACTTGGGCTGTTCTTAACCCAGTAGCAGCGGGGATCATGTTTCTTAATGGCCCCTCTAAGCGAGAAAAATGAAAAAAAAAATCACCCCTCACACAAACCATTTCATAATATATATCAAAGCATTTGTGATCAGTTTATGTATCATCTATTTTGGGGGGCTTATATCATGGCACAAATTTGGCCCGTCGCTGCTACACGGTAAAGCCACAAATTTGGCCCATCGCTGCTACACGGTAAAGCCACAAATTTGGCCCGTCGCTGCTACACGGTAAAGCCACAAATTTGGCCTGTCGCTGCTACACGGTAAAGCCACAAATTTGGCCCGTCGCTGCTACACGGTAAAGCCACAAATTTGGCCGGTCGCTGCTACAAGGTAAAGCCACAAATTTGGCCCATCGCTGCTACACGGTAAAGCCACAAATTTGGCCCGTCGCTGCTACACGGTAAAGCCACAAATTTGGCCCGTCGCTGCTACACGGTAAAGCCACAAATTTGGCCCGTCGCTACTACACGGTAAAGCCACAAATTTGGCCTGTCGCTGCTACACGGTAAAGCCACAAATTTGGCCTGTCGCTGCTACACGGTAAAGCCACAAATTTGGCCCGTCGCTGCTACACGGTAAAGCCACAAATTTGGCCCGTCTCTGCTACACGGTAAAGCCACAAATTTGGCCTGTCGCTGCTACACGGTAAAGCCACAAATTTGGCCCGTCGCTGCTACATGGTAAAGCCACAAATTTGGCCCGTCTCTGCTACACGGTAAAGCCACAAATTTGGCCTGTCGCTGCTACACGGTAAAGCCGCAAATTTGGCCTGTCGCTGCTACACGGTAAAGCCACAAATTTGGCCCGTCGCTGCTACACGGTAAAGCCACAAATTTGGCCTGTCGCTGCTACCGGGTTAACTGACCTTCCCATGCTGCTGGGTGACTGGCATGGTGTCCTTTGGAGCCTGAGCATGCTGGCAGGGACAGGGTAGATGATGAGGCATTGGCGACACACACACAGCACTCACTACCCAGGTCCAGGCCCAGGTCAGGGGCCTCATGGACAGCCCCAGCCCGGTATTGGGGCAGGCATATTTTATTTATAGTGGCTACCGTGTTATATGACTTGCCTGGCCCATGCTGCCCCCCTGTGCTCCACTTGAACGAGGTTGCTGAAGTTAGGGTTGATTGAAGATCTGGGCAGCGTGTAGGTAATCTTTTATTTTTTATGAATGAAGGGCTTTAGGGCCATATTTTCAAACATTTCTGGGCCCAAGAACACGTAATTTACTAGTCTTTCGTAGGAGTTTAGGGCATTTCCAGGAGTACTTTTATGACCCTGGTGGTAGTCTGAGCCTTTTTCTGTACCATGAACCTAAAAGAACACTCATTAGAACTCAATGAACCTCCTTTTTGGCCTTTGGAAATAGTTGGTGTGAGGGGCGGGAGCATCTGACAATAGCAACCTTAACCCTTAGAGTACGGGTGGCGATATATTTCTTTGGATGCTGTGCACGGGGAAAATTTAGACATTTAAAAGAGGTGGAAATGGTGTCTTTGCAATAATTGTATATTCATGTAGTATTTATGGTGGTGTAATAAAACTTCTCTCCTAATAATAATAAAAAAGTTATGACGCCGAAAACATTGCGCATTTTCTCGTGGTCGTGACGCGTCGCGAGGAAGCATCCCCCCCCCACTCTCTCTTATTTAAACATACATATATATTTACAAAGACCCAAAGGTGCACTGCCGTGTGCTGTCTATTCAAAGGGCATAGTCCATATGAGAGAAAAAATATCTAAAGATAAAAACATACATTATATACTTATATATCCACACTGCACTGTCATATATCCACACTGCACTGTCATATATACACACTGCACTGTCATATATCCACACTGCACTGTCATATATACACACTGCACTGTCATTTAAAGTGTCATTGGGGTAGGAAGTGTGCCTCTTCAGTGGTGGGCCGCCAGCTTTACTTCTTAGGGGTCGTATTACAAGACATATCGCCGCCCAAGAACACATATTTGACAAGGCTTTCGTAGGAGTTGTGGGCATTTCCAGGGGTAGTTTTATGACCCTGGTGGTAGTGTGAGTCTTCTTCTGTACCATGAACCTGAAGAAACACCCATTGGAACCCGACTGACCCCCTCTTTGACCTTTAGAAATGGCTGATGTGAGAAGCGAGAGTGTCTTACAATACCAACCAAGGCTTGTGTCTTCATCCCACGGACACTCTCTCTCTCTCTCTCTCTCTCTCTCTACCGTAACTGAATGACCCATTTATTATTTCCATTATTTTATTTACATTCGGAGGATCACATGATAAAAGTCTGATTCAGTTTTTGTTTTCCATCAACAAGGAAGAATGGTTTTGGCACATAACTAATTGGACATTTCAACTTTAATTTGCTGTCACCGTTTTGGCGATTTCTATTTTGGTAGTAATTTTATATTACTAATTAATCGCCTCCGTGGTGCAGTTGTTAGTGTGCCTAGCTACGAATCCGTGAGCCCGCGTTCGAATCCTAGCCTGGGCAGTCGGCGTGCAGCTGTTCATCCTTCTTTTCGGGCAGGTCAATGAATGGATGCCTGGGGAGGGTAATTTGTGGTACCCCTGACTGGTCTTGTCTCCACGGGTAATGGGTTCTGAGGGCCGCTTTCACAGTCGTTTTGTTTGTTTTGATCGTTAGCAATGGCTGTTATTGCCGCTATAGTATTTCCACGTAAAACTGGCCGATGGGGTAGTGGCAGCTGCAGGGTTAGCCTAGCCCCGCACCTTGCCACACACTCTCAACACCTCTCGCTTCCTCTGCAGCCGCCACTACCCCATAGACCAGTTTCATGTGGAAAACTATAGCGTCGATCGCCGCCATTGGTAACGATCAAAACAAACAAAGTGACTGTGAAAGCGGCCATTACCACCGCAGGCTTAGGGGCTCAAGGGCAGCGTATGTCCCCAACTGTACCTTTAAAAATCGCCAAAATGGAGATCCTACTGCACTATTATGGCATTTAGCTGTGATACAGTAGAATTCAGATAATACATATATCAGAAACCAAGTGACGTGATACATTGTAGTACATGTAGCATTATACGTAAAGGCAGCGTGATCTTTTACAGTGTACTGCACTTTTTTTATTTTTTTTTTACGTCTCCGCCTATTGCGCCAGTAGGCTTGCTTGAGGGGCCTGGATGGTATTCGGCCCCAGCCCGTCATGGCGCAGGCAAGTGTTCATAGTGGCGCCATCTTCTCTTGGCTCATGCTGCCCCCCGGAACTCATTCTTGATTCACTTGGACGGTTTCCTCTAGAGTCCGGGTTGATGGGTGGTCTTCAGGACAGCATGTGGGTAGTTTTAAGCCACTCGGCGGTGACTGAAAAATCCGAGGTGGTAGCGTGGGGATTCGAACTCGTGTCGTCCATCACGTGGTGAATGTGGGCCCAGCACGCTACCACTCAGCCACCGCCTTCCCATACTACCCTACTATGGATGTTTCTTTGGATTATGCTATAACGAGCATTTTTAATGATAAAGATGGTATAGCGACCGCAGAGGACTATCTGCTGCGGTACGCGTTGAGCCCGTGACGTGTCGGCGTCATGTTTTAAAATGTTTTAGATTCATTCATACGTAGGTGACGTAGGTACGATTGATAAGCATATTTATGCCTCCAGAAAAGTAGTACACATATAAAAATATAATGTCAATCCCTTAACCCTTATTATTTTTTTACGTGAGTATAGTACATTTATTGAATGCCTGGGTTTCAAATTCATATTATAGCTCGGTCCTGATATGGTATCTTTGCTGTATTTAATTTTCATAGATGGTATAACTAGTGGTGAAGACTACAGTTGTATATACTGTAAGTGGTTATGCTTGTATAACAAAATGTAAATGCATATTGTGCTAACATCTATTTTCTTATAACTATAGAATAATCTCCATCGTTAGTGTATGTTTTGTCACATTTTGCAACCGCCAATGGGCCTTATTAATAGAGACACAAATTCATAAAAATGAGATACATTGGGAAAAATACAAAAAAATGTGGGAGCCAGATATTTTAGAAAGGTAGGAAGGGAATGTATCATATATGTTCAGGTAAAAGTCTACTTTCAAGCATCGAAGATAGGCGGTGGCTGAGTGGTAGCGTGCTGGGCCCACATTCACCGCGTGATGGACGACGTGAGTTCGAATCCCCACGCTACCACCTCGGATTTTTCAGTCACCGCCGAGTGGCTTAAAACTACCCACATGCTGTCCTGAAAACCACCCATCAACCCGGACTCTAGAGGAAACCGTCCACGTGAATCAAGAAGGAGTTCCGGGGGGCAGCATGAGCCAAGAGAAGATGGCGCCACTATAAACACTTGCCTGCGTCATGACGGGCTGGGGCCGACTACCATCTAGGCCCCTCAGGCAAGCCTACCGGCGCTATAGGCATAGACGTAAAAAAAAGATTGTCGTCATAATTGATTAACACTTATCATCTGTGGCTTCATTTTGAGAGAACATTTTATCGCCACCCCCACAAAAGCCAGATGAGGTGTATGATATAACTGTAACAAGCATTGCCTTTTGAGAACAAGCACAGGCTTTACCTGTTTCCATTAGTAAGGGGTTTCCCCTAATCCATTTTCACCTGACCCAACCGCACCTTTTCTTTCTTGGCACCAAAGTGCTCGGGATATTAAAAATAGTATCACTAACTTAGACAACCATTATGTAGGTTGCTGCGGAAATACTGAGTTGGCAACAAAGGCCCCTGAATTATAAAGTGACTTAAAAGGAGGAAAAAGCATAATACAGGCAAAGGTTCACAGATTGGAGATTAAGTAGAGTTGTAAACGATAGCGTACCATTCTGTAGTGAAAGGGATGCTCGATACTGACAGCTACGGCGTGGAAAAAAGTATCACTGTGGTAGTATAGGGATTGCCAATGGTTACTTATCCTGGAGACTTGTAGCTTGTGATTCGGACAGTTGCCATTGATGAGAATGTTGAGTCACGTGTGGAAGACCGTGTCTCGTGGACCGGCGAGAAGGGAGAGGGAAGACTCCCAGAGGGGGGAGGCGCGTTGCAACCTTGGCCCACACTGAAGACTGCAAATACATTCAGCTACCCGGCGCATGGAGGTATTGCGGTATAAAAATAATGGCTTGTACGTCTTCCAAAAGTCTGGGCATTCAGTGAGTTTATTAGCCCGACTGGAATAGATTCGTCGCGTAAGTTTTCAGAGTAATTTAGGTGTAGTGTGTTTCTTCGTGTTTTGTTCACGCTGTTAATACATGCTAAGTATGTGCGTTGAAGCCCACTTAGCCACGAATAGATGTTAAACCTTCATTCCCTGCAGCGGGCGCACGATTGGCATTACGCCACCGTGGGCGTGTTCGTTTGCGGAATTGAAAAGGCGGAGCTTGGAGGGCGCATTGACTGTGCCAGTTATTATTAGGATTAGGGCGTTATTATTTGCTTCCTGCCATACCCTTCATTAACACTGTGACCCAGTGAGACCCAGGACGAGATGGAAGGACTGTATTATGGCGGACGGCAGGGAGAAGAACTTGGACCTTGAAGTGGCGGAGGACAGGGTTAGACGGAGGAGACTCATCAAGAACAGCGACCCCGCATAGAAACGGGATAATAATGCTGCGGAAGAAGAAGGCCGGTATTATAAGACACTCTCGCTTCTTACATCAGCTATTCCTAAAGGTCAAAGAGGGGGTCAGTCGTATCTAATGAGTGTTTCTTTAGGTTCACGGTACAGAAGAAGGGTCAAACTACCGCCAGGGTCATAAAACTACTACTTGAAGTTAGGTCGTATTATAAGACATTTCACCGCCCAAGAACACATATTTGACAAGGCTTTCGTAGGAGTTGTGGGCATTTCCAGGAGTAGTTTTATGACCCTGGTGTTAGTTTGACCCTTCTTCTGTACCATGAACCTAAGGAAACACTCATTAGAAGTCGACTGACCCACTCTTTAACCTTTAGAAATTGTTAATGTGAGAAGCGATAGTGTCTTATAATACCAACCTTAGAAATACAATGATATGCATGATTGTGGAGTGGTCAAAATTAAATTCGGCACCCCACGAATGGAAGTTCCTAAGGGTCGTATTACAAGACAGTTTCGCTTCTCACATCAGCTATATCTAAAGGTTAAAGAGGGGGTCAGTCGGGTTCTAATGAGTGTTTCTTTAGGTTCATGTTACAGAGGAAGGGTCACACTACCACCAGGGTCATAAAACTACTCCTAGAAATGCCCACAACTCCTACGAAAGCCTTGTCAAATATGTGTTCTTGGGCGGCGAAATGTCTTGTAATACGACCCTTCGAAATAGAATGATATGCATGATTGTGATGTGGTCAAAATTAAATTCGGCACCCCACGAATGGAAGTTCCTAAGGGCCGTATTACTAAACATTTCGTCTCCTAATTTCACATATTTGACAAGGCTTTCATACGAGTTTTGGGCATTTCCAGCACTAGTTTCATGACCCTGGTGGTAGTTTAACCCTTCTTCTATACCATGAACCTAAAGAAAGATGCATTAAAACCCAATTGACACCCTCTATGACCTTTAAAAATAGTTTATGTTTGAAGGGATATTGTCTTATAATACCAACCTTAGAAATACAATGATATGCATGATTGTGAAGTGGTCAAACTTACATTCGGCACCCCACGAATGGAAGTTCCGAAGAGTCACCGCGCAGTTCATGAGACATCTGCGTGTCGGGAGGAAGTGAACCCCCATACCGCGCCCCCATGAGCCAAGCGCCCCAAGACCCATTTAGAAACTACGGGGATGTAGAAGGTGACGGTAGCGGGTAAGCAAGGCACCAATCTCTTTCTCTCTCTCTCTCTCTCTCTCTCTTAGGTAAAATACACACACACACACACACACACACACAAAGAACACACACACTCAAAGAGAGAGAGAGAGAGAGAGAGAGAGAGAGAGAGAGAGAGAGAGAGAGAGAGAGAGATTTTAAACTAGGTTGTAAACGTTTTCCACGGTTCATATCTGTATGTATCTTGAAGCTTGGATACGTGCGTGACTCGTCTTGGTTCTCTTACTAAGGGGCGCTTTCACAGTCGTTTTGTTTGTTTTGATCGTTAGCAATGGCTGTTATTGCCGCTATAGTATTTCCACGTAAAACTGGCCGATGGGGTAGTGGCAGCTGCAGGGTTAGCCTAGCCCCGCACCTTGCCACACACTCTCAACACCTCTCGCTTCCTCTGCAGCCGCCACTACCCCATAGGCCAGTTTCACGTGGAAAACTATAGCGTCGATCGCCGCCATTGGTAACGATCAAAACAAACAAAACGACTGTGAAAGCGGCCCTAAGTTACTCACGAAGCCGTTCGTTGATGCCAGCTGCTCACTGTAAATCTCGTGGGTTATTGCTATGTAAAAGCCTTAAGAAAAAAAAGTTAGTTCATCTTTCTCCTTTACGGCAATAATCACAAGATTTGGGGAGGCGGTGGCCGAGTGGTCAGCGTGCGGGCGTGGTGAGCCCGTGGACCTAGGTTCGAGTCCCACCGAAAGACGCTGATTTTTCCATCCTTCGCTGAGTGTCGGAAGACTACCCACATGGTGCCCAGATCTTCAATCAACCGTAACTAAAGCGACTTCGGTCAAGAGGGGCACGTAGGGGCAGCGAAGAGAGTCATATATCACCGCCACCAACGGGCAAGGGTCGCCCAAGAGGCCCCTCAAGACAGCCTGCCGGTGTCATGTTCCTGGCTGTCCCCTCTTTGTTTACAAACATAAAGGCGGATCTCCATGAACACGGATCCGTGTACCCAGCTGGCCGCGTGTACAAGCATGACTGTTCCCCCAGTGTTTTCAAGCATGTGAGGGCATATTGTAATAAGTGAAATAAATAGCCTTCATGCAGTGATTCTTGCACATGAGTAAATTTACTGGCAATAGCATCTTGCTACTTTCAAAACACAAAATCGTCCTGATGTGCATATGCAGGCCCGTAATTTTGGCAGATTTTTTTTTTTTTTTTTTTTTTTTTGTGGGGCCAGAGGGCACTACAGGCTCATGAGGTGTGGGGAGGGGGGAGCGAAGTGAGCATAGCCATGCTGTCAGGGGATGCCTGAGGACAGCTCTGTTTATCAACAAGTCTTTCTCTACATTTGCTAAATTCATCTCTAAATCTATATATTTTTATTTATTTATTTTTACATCAAAGGATGCTGCTCAAGGGCAACAAAAAAAGTACAAAAAAAAAAAACGCTACTCGCCGCTCCCACAAAAGTAAAAAGTAAAGAGTAGCCGAAAGAGAGGTCAATTTCGGGTGGAGAGGTGTCTTGATACACTCTTCTTGAAAAAGGTCAAGTCATAGGCAGGAGGAAATACAGACAAAGGAAGGCTGTTCCAGAGTTTACCAGTGAAGGAGTTGAAAGAATGGAGATGCTGGTTAACTCTTGCATAAGGGGTTTGGACAGTATAGGGATGAGCATGAGTAGAAAGTCGTGTGTAGCGGGGCCGCGGGAGGGGGGGAGGCATGCACTTAGCAAGTTCAGAAGAGCAGTCAGCATGGAAATAGCGATAGAAGATAGAAAGAGAGGCAACATGGCGGGAAAATTTAAGAAGTAGAAGACTCAGTAAGAGGAGAAGAGCTGATGAAACGAAGAGCCTTAGACTCCACTCTGTCCAGAAGAGCTGTGTGAGTGGAGCCCCCCCACACGTGAGATGCATACTCCATATGAGGGTGGCCATACGAAGGCGGACAAGGCCCCTATAGTATATGGAAAGCATCTGTGCAGGGGAGAAGAACTGGCAGAGACGATACAGAACGCCCAACCTCGAGGAAGCTGATTTAGTGAGAGAGGCGATATGACGTTTCCAGTTGAGATTTGGAGCTAAGAGAATAGACTGAGGATGTTTAGTGTTGAAGAAGGTGACAGCTGAGTGTTGTCAAAGAATAGGGGATAGGTGTTTGGAAGATTATGTCGACTTGATAGGTGGAGAAACTGTGTTTTTGTCACAAACGTAATAAACGTAGGTATATGCGGGGGGGGGGGGCCGTATTGTTAGGGGAATGGGTACAATTTTACAAGTGCACCAATCTGGCACTGGCAGACGAAACTTTTTTTTTTGGTGGTAGGTTTTGAGGTGTTATGAAATAATCTGGTAACTGTTTCTGTCACAAATCATTAAAGGATTGACTTTTGAATGCCTGTTGTTCACCCGCCACATCCAACAGCTGCAGCCGTAAAATAACTCGCAGAGAGAAATGTTCAACTTCCTTACTGTTTCTACATTTCACTCACTGCCCACAAAGATCACAAGCGGACAAACTAGAACAAAACCAGACAGATTATATTAATGTTTTTCTTCCTTTGTATCCCCTCAGTGCACATGCGTGGTGGAGAGCAGAGACACTTATTTCTGAGAGGAGGCATTTCTCGCATCACCGGACCGCGAATTGGAGCACGCTGCCACGTCCCGTCCCACCCTGCGTATTTCCACGCCCCGCCGTGTGCCGAATAAATTTACTAACCAAACGTAACCTAAGATGACCTACCTAATGGGGGGGCTTCACACCCCTCGACCCCTATAACAGTGTAGCAGCGACGGGCCAAATTTGTGGCTTTACCGTGTAGCAGCGACAGGCCAAATTTGTGCCATGATTTTAACCCCCCCAAATAGATGATACATAATCTGATCACAAATGCTTTGATATATATTATGAAATGGTATGTGTGAAGGGTGATTTTTTCTCATTTTTCTTGCTTGAAGGGACCATTATATAACATGATCCCCGACCGACACTCACAAACACATGGCTATTTTCCATTACATTTACGTCCTGGATTGATGCATAAGACTTTCCTGTGGTACAAATACGTTCTTCATTTGAATGTGAACCACAAGGAGGAAAGCATTTCATCAGATGGGCTGAAAAATGACTGTGGTTACCCAAGGATGAACAGCAGATAAAGGGAGGTGGTTAGCAGACGCTGTTGTAGTTACCAGAAGAGGGTGGTTGAAAAACTGTTCTCGGTCGGTTCCCGTGGATTTCTTACTCTGACCTTGTCCGTTGTATCTGAAATCCGTTATAAGCGGGTCCGTTATATCGAGGGTTTACTGTATATGTTGTTTTCTTTGATTTACTTACAGCAAGGCAGGTATATACAGGTAACTCTCGATTTACGCGAGCATTGTGTCCTTGAAGAGGTTGCGTTGCCTACTGTATCACTCTGATTCCTCTCCCTCTCGTGGTTCCTCCTCTGGCTGCTCTTCCCCTCGTGGTAGCACAGCAGCGAGGGTGTTGTTGTTGAGTAGCGTGGCAGTGTGGGTACTGTATTGTTGTTCAAGTGGCGCGCAGGAAGAACTGAGCTCAGCTGTGTGGCCGCGGCACCGTGTGAGTCCAGTTGCGTGAGACATCTGGTGACCACTCCATAAAATATCGCATATAAGTGAAAAAAACGTGTAAATTAAACATTTATTTGGATTTTGGACCCCGCGTTACTTAAAAAACGCGTGAACCAAACTCATGTAAATCGAGAGTTACCTGTATTATATATTCCTCACATGCTATGCTGTCTAACACATATTTTCTTTCCCAGTATACGGCTGAATTCGTGAAGGACAACCTCTTCCAAACCACCATCGACAAGATCAAACAGCTGTGCAATCAAATACCTGCAGCTGGAGGGACGCAATCTAACAGCGGAAGCGGCAGCAGCAACAGTAACAACAACAACAACAATAACAAAAATAGTGGCAATGGCGAAACCAACACCAACACAAAGACACGAGGCTGTAACAACAACGGCAAAGCTGAGAAACGATGGCCAGTGAGTGAAGACGGCTCAAAGGAGAACGGAGAAACGTGCCCCGTTACACCCACGACCATCAACAATAGCAACAATAACAGCAGCAAGGTCAGCACTCCCAATAACTTAGCAGGGAAGGCGGTGGACTCTCAGAATGCCCAGGAGAAAATCGCACCCCCTACCGACAAGGAGGGAAAGGGGTCAGAGGCCAAGTCACCCGCAGCAACGACGGGAGTGACGGGAGCAGGCTCATGCGTAGAGAACCTCTCATCTACATCTGCCATCCCTTCTTCTACTTCTACAACCACCTCACCCTCATCGTCATCCAAAGACGACTCGACACCTCTAAAAAAGGATGACACTTACACTACTGTCAACCTACGCCGTTCGTCCTTGAACTCGCCTTCGAGGTCTAAGGATAAGAAGGAGGAGGCGGCAGGGACCGGAGCGGGTTCGGGCTCAGGGGCAGGGTGTGGGACTCTCAATGATTCCAGTTACATCGATGTTCTTAACAACATTAATTACACACGCCTCCTCACCGACCAAATCTTGGCTGTGGACCGCCAGGTTGTAGCCCACTGCAAGGCTCGTACCGACATGTCTGGTGTGTACCTGTCCTAAGTCATCTCCCTTCAGCTCTTGAGTGCAGTGTTGGATGAAATGGATGTTTGAGAAAGAATGACAGTGTTTGGTAGGATGGATGTTTGACAGAAGAATGGCACTTAATAGAATGGATGTTTGAGAAAGAATGACAGTGTTTGGTAGGATGGATGTTTGACAGAAGAATGGCACTTAATAGAATGGATGTTTGAGAAAGAATGAGTGTTTGGTAGGATGGATGTTTGACAGAAGAATGGCACTTAATAGGAAGGATGTTTGAGAAAGAATGACAGTGTTTGGTAGGATGGATGTTTGACAGAAGAATGACACTTGATAGAATGGATGTTTGACAGAAGAATGGCACTTAATAGAATGGATGTTTGATGAAGAATGACACAGTTGATAAAATGGGTGTTTTATAGAGTAATAACACTGCTTGATAGAATGTCAGTGTTCAAATAGAAGAATGACAGTTATTGAGAGAGTGAAAATGTTTGATAGAATGACCGTGTTTGAGAGACGAATGTCAGTGTTCAAATAGAAGAATGTCAGTGTTCAAATAGAAGAATGACAGTTATTGAGAGAGTGAAAATGTTTGATAGAATGACTGTGTTTGAGAGAAGAATGTCAGTGTTCAAATAGAAGAATGACAGTTATTGAGAGAGTGAAAATGTCTGATAGAATGACCGTGTTTGAGAGAAAAATGTCAGTGTTTAAATAGAAGAATGTCAGTGTTTGATAGGTGTTACCCAGAGAATCTTCCTTACCCTATCCCTGACTGTATATCCCACAGGCCTTTGTTTCACTTCATTTTGGTCTTCATCGACAATATCCAGCCCATTCTTGCTAGGTTATATTTTTTGTATCTTACACAAAAATGATATATTGTTTACACATCATTGTTTTCTACATGATGCTCCCTTACGCCTCCCACTCAACCTCTTTTCTCCATTAGGGTCGACAGCGGTGGTGGCTGTCCTGGATGGGGAGCTTCTGGTTATCGGCAACGTGGGAGACTCTCGTGCAGTGATGGCAGACCTCAAGGGGTCCACCATACCTCTCTCCTTTGACCACAAGCCTAACCAAGTACGTGTTTGTTCCCACTGTGGTAGAAAAAATGTTTACTCAACTGGTAATTATTAGTAGACAAATTTTATCAGTAACCAAGGATATGTTACTTTCTATACTTTGGAGGATCCTTACACACACACACACACACACACACACACACACACACACACACACACAGGGGCTTCGTGGTGCAGTGGTTAGCACACTCGGCTCACAACCGAGAGAGCCCGGGTTCGATTCCCAGGCGGAGTGGTAAAATTTGGGCGGCTTTTCCGATACCCTACGCCCCTGTCCACCCAGCAGTGAATGGGTACCAGGTATTAATCGGGGGTTGTGTCCCGTCTCCTGGGGTCTGTTACCTTCTATAATTCCTTCCCCTTCTGTCTCTCCGGCATATGACCACAGATGTTGCGCCGACTAAACCAAACTTTCCACACACACACACACACACACACTCTCTGTCTTTGTGTCAAACCAGTGATTACTCCATGAGACTGATTTGATGCCTATTACCTACATAGTCTGTGAACACCAACTTTGACTGTATAGGGGTATGGCACGCTTCTCAGAGACAGGCCGGGCTCACTGCATTGTTTCTGTAAGAGACAACCCTGGATGGAGGAGGCCAAGTCAGCAGATCTTGCTATGAGATACTAAGGGCCGCTTTCACAGTCGTTTTGTTTGTTTTGATTGTTACCAATGGCGGCGATCGATGCTATAGTTTTCCATGTGAAACTGGCCTATGGGGTAGTGGCGGCTGCAGAGGAAGCGAGAGGTGTTGAGTGTGTGTGGCAAGGTGCGGGGCTAGGCTAACCCCGCAGCCGCCACTACCCCATCGCCCAGTTTTACGTGGAAATACTAGGCCCATCAGAAGTACGACTGATAAAACTTCTAGAACCGGCAGCATTATTTTATTTATACAGTACTATCAGTTATTTTGGGGTATCTGTTAACTCTCTCTCTCTCTCTCTCTCTCTCTCTCTCTCTCTCTCTCTCTCTCTCTCTCTCTCTGTGTGTGTGTGTGTATTTACCTAGTTGTATTTACCTAGTTGTAGTTTTACAGGGCCTGGGCATTATGCTCGTGTGGTCCCGTCTCCGTGTCTGCATTTATCCAACTTATCTTTAACGCTTTGCACACTCCTCGCTGATACTGTATCCTCGCTCAGACTGTTCCAAACCTCTACATTTCTTTGCGGGAAGCTATACTTCTTAGTGTCTCTCAAGCATCTCCTTTCTCAATTTTTACTGTGTCCTCTTGTATTTCTGCTTATGTTTCCTTCTGTTAGTAGCAGTTCTTCATTATCTACTTCATCTATTTTGTTTAATAATTTATAAATTTGGATTAGGTCTCCCCTTTCTCTTCTTTGTTCCAGTGTTGTTAAGTTCATTTCCTTTAATCTTTCCTCGTATATTAATCCCTCCAACTCTGGGACCATTTTTGATGCCATCCTCTGTATTCTTTCTAGTTTCTTTATATGCTTCTTCTTATGGGGGGACCACACTACCTCTGCATATTCTAATTTTGGTCTAATCATGGTAGTGATTAGCCTTCTCATCATGTCCTTGTCCATGTAGCTAAATGCTACTCCAATATTTCTCACCAAGTTATATGTGTCTCTAAAGATCCGATTTATATGACTCTCTGGTTGATTATCATCTCTCATCACTACTCCCAGGTCTCTCTCTTCATGCACTTTTTTTAATGTTTCACCATTTCCCATTTTGTATATCCAGATTGGTCTTGTTTCACTTTTACCCATTTCCATAACATGACATTTTTTCACATTAAATTCCATCTCCCAATCCATACTCCATTTCCAAATTTTGTATAGGTCTTCTTGCAATATTTCACAATCTTCTTTGTTTCTTATATGTTTTTGTAATTTAGCGTCATCAGCAAACAGGTTTATGTAGCTATTAACTCCTTCAGCCATGTCATTTACATATACCAGGAAGATTATCGGTGCTAATACTGAACCCTGTGGTACTCCGCTTTCTACATTTCTCCATTCTGATTTTATGTCCTTGACCACAGTTCTCATCTCCCTTCCCATTAGGTAGCTTGCCATCCATTTTTTCATATTTCCTTTCAATCCTCCTTTATTTTCCAGTTTCCATAATAGTCTTGTGTGTGGAACTTTGTCAAAGGCCTTTTTCAAATCTAGATAAATACAATCAACCCATCCATCCCTTTCCTGAGTTCTGTCTGTCACTCTTGAGTAAAAACTGAGTAAGTTTGTAACACATGATCGGCCCTTTTGAAATCCATATTGTTTGCTGGTAATTAACTTATGCTCTTCTAGAAATTTAGTCCACTGCTTCTTTATTATTTTCTCACATATTTTGCACAAAACACTTGTCAGGGATATGGGTCTGTAGTTTGAAGGTTCATCTTTCCTTCCACTTTTATATATGGGGACCACTTCAGCCCTTCTCCACTCATTGGGCACCGTACCTGTTGCTACTGAACATCTAATGATGTCGTATATTGGAACAATTAATTCATCTCTACATTTTTTTAAAATATACCCAGAAACTCCATCCGGTCCTACTGCTGTTCCCTCTTCTAGTTCTCCCAGTAATTTATGGATCTCTTCTTTGTTTACCATAATCTCTTCCATATGAACTTCTATTTTATTCTCTTGTGGCGCAATAAAGATTGTTTCTTTGGTAAAGACTTGCTGGAATTTTCTATTTAATAACTCTGCCATACCTTTAGGGTCATTGACTTCCACATTCTGTCTCTCAGTCTTTCTATTGTTTCTTTCGGTTTAGTCTTCCCATTTATAAATCTGTAAAACAACTTGGGCTGTTCTTTGCATTTTTCCACAATATCCTTCTCATATCCCTTTTCTTCTTCTTTCCTTATTTTCACATATTCATTTCTCGCCATTCTGAAGTCTTCTTTGTTTCTTTGATTCTTCCTTCTTTTTAGTCTTTTCCATGCTTTGTCCCTTTTTTCTTTTGCATTTGCACATTTGGCATTAAACCAGTCCTTCCTACCCTTAACTTTGGGTCTATATACGGGTACATATTTTTTGACACCAGTGTTATAGGCTTCCATAAAGATATCATACTTTTCTTGTACTTTATTTTTTCTCAGTAACTCATCCCATTCCACTTTCTTGTAAAACTTCCGAAGGTTTTCCATGTCTGTCTTAATATAGTTTAGCCTGTTTGATTTGTAGGATTCATCCTCTTTAGTAACCTCCACTTCTGTATCAATCTCTATGGTTACATGATCACTCTTGCCCAGTGGACATCCATACCTTAGTTCATCCTTGATGTAAATTCCTGTTGTTAGTACTAGGTCCAGTCTTGCCGGTTCATCGTCACTTCTATATCTTGTATGTTCATTCACTCTTTGTATCATAAGATTCTCCATCATCAATCTTAGGAATCTATCTCCCCATGCGTTATCTCCACTATTACTCTCGAATGTCCCCCAGTCAATCTCTTTACAATTGAAGTCACCAACTAGCATAACTTTTTTGTCTTCCTTTAGCATTTTGCTTAAACTCCGTATAGTGTCATTGATCATAGTGTCGTGCTCTTCCTTACACCACGAGTTTGTTCTGGGTGGTACATATGCGGTTATAATTGTCAACCTTTCCTTGTTTTTGGTTTCCACAATTACTTTCGCAATTTCAGCTTTACCTTCACCGTATTCTACCACTTTCACTGTTAACTCCTTTTTTGTCATTATCATCACTCCACCTCCCCCTTTGCCCATTCTATCTTTCCTCCATATATCATAGTTTTTATTTATCTCTAATTTAATAGCTTCGTTCAGTTTGGTTTCCGTTAAGCATACGATCATTGGTTCTTTCTCCTTTATGAAATCTTGCAGTTCCAATTTACTAGTTATTAATCCATCTACGTTTGTATACATCACTCTTAAACATTTACTCTTATCTATCTTTTCTAACTTTCGTTCTTCTTTATCCTCTCTCTTGTGTACCACTTTCTGACTCGGTCCCCTACTATTCTCCAAAAAAATATCTCCTTTTCTTCCACAGATCTTTCATTATTCTTCTCCTTTGCCTCTGCTAGTGTGTGTGCATTTCTCTCTCTCTCTCTCTCTCTCTCTCTCTCTCTGTGTCTCTCTCCAGCTGAAGGAGCGTCGCCGCATCAAGGAGGCTGGTGGCTTCATCAGCTTCACTGGGGTGTGGCAGGGGTGCTGGCCACCTCTCGTGCCCTTGGCGACTTCCCCCTCAAGGAGCCTCGCCAGCTCATCACTGCAGAGCCTGATGTTTTAACTTTCAGCCTTACAGATCATAGGGTGAGAAATTTATGAATGAGTGATATATGTATACAGGTAACTCTCGATTTACGCGAGTATTGTGTCCTTGAAGAGGTCGTGTAAATCAAAAACACTGTAAATCCAACAAGAGGTAGGTTTGTACCTTTATTGCCTACTGTATTACTCTGACTCCTCTCCCTCTCGTGGTTCCTCCTCTGGCTGCCCTTCCCCTCGTGGTAGCACAGCAGCGAGGGTGTTGTTGTTGTTGAGTAGCGTGGCAGCGTGGGTACTGTATTGTTGTTCAAGTGGCGAACGGGAAGAACTGAGCTCAGCTGTGTGGCCGCGGCGCCGTGTGAGTCCAGTTGAGTGAGACATCTGGTGGACACTCCATAAAATATCGCGTATAAGTGAAAAAAACGTGTGAATTAAACATTCATTTGGATTTTGGACTCCGCGTTATTTCAGAAACGTGTAAACCAAACTCGCATAAATTGAGAGTTACCTGTACCTAGAAAAACTACTTCTTTTGTTTCAGAAATCTTCTTTTGAGTATCAAGTGTTACTTTTATTGGAACATGATCAACATGTCAACATAAGTCACAAACTCATAGACAATCCGTCAGTGATACCAGACTACAAAAAAGCAAATTTCAATTTAGCCCTTGAGCTGCTTCCCCCTGCGACCAACTTAACCTCACCGACAATACAATCGACGTGTGGAATGACTTCAAAGATAAGCTTTTGGGGGTAGAGAGGGCTACAGTGCCTACGAAACCCAGGCGAGTAAATGGTGCCGTGGATCCGCCGTGGATGGCCAGAGAAATAAAAAGGGGAGTAAACTTAAAAAAAAGGAATTATAATCTGATGAAAGAGAATGTAGAGGCAGGATGCAGAACATGTATTTATGCCTGCACCCAAGAAACACAACTCAGTAAGTATTGTCTTGGACACAGAAGAGTGTCTGAAACAATAGTGGTATTTTTCACATGGTATTTCAGATACACAGAGGTGGGCAAGTGCAGTACTTAGTGCGGTAGTACCGCATCACAAAAAAAGTATTACCGCACTACCGCGCACCGCACTAAAAAATCCTGCGGTACTTTTTTGCAGTACTTTGAAAACTATTGAAGACGACATTTGCTGCGCGGCATGCTCACAGATTTATTATTATTTTTTTTTTTTACAGTGAATCGGACTCAACCAGTCATTCGGTATCAGTCATGAGAATCAGTGATGCAATCATTGTGAGCTTTCAGTTATTGTTCAAAATTAAATACTAAATAGACAGACTAAACCACTACACTGCGAGTCTTCTTTAACCCGCGCGCTGCCGGCAGATTTTTCATTGTACTATTTTAAGCATGTTTCCTTTGTTTGGACAGCCAGGATAGGCACTCAAGTATTTTGTATTTTGACTACCCCTACCGCAGTACCGCACACCGCGTACCACACTTGGAAAGAAAAAAATTGGACCGCACTATCGCAACCGCACTACTCCGGAAAAAGTACTGTGTTGCCTTCAGCTTCGATCCTCTGTTTTTAATATATTACTGTCAAGTGAGTTTCATAGTTGTTAGGGTGACGCAACACAAGGTTAAATTATGATTAAGTTTATTCACATTCTGTTGGTATATAATGGTAGCGAGCTTATTGAAGTTAAGTAACAATTTTATTTACACTTCATCATTCTGTTGGTAATGGTAGCGAGCTTATTGAAGTTAAGTAACAATATTATTTACACTTCATCATTCTGTTGGTAATGGTAGCGAGCTTATTGAAGTTAAGTAACAATATTATTTACACTTCATCATTCTGTTGGTAATGGTAGCGAGCTTATTGAAGTTAAGTAACAATATTATTTACACTTCATCATTCTGTTGGTAGTGGTAGCGAGCTTACCGAGATACTCTACAATACTGATTACAACTCATTATTCCAATCACCAGAAGGGCCTACCTATCACAGATAATTTCCAGAGCTGGGCGTTGCGGCACCGAGTTGCGACTTTGCCGCACTATGAATTTCGAAGTTGCAAAGTCAAAAGTCGCAGACGTTTTGAAAAAGTCGGACTAAGCAAAGTCGCACCGCCAATTTTCTGCGACTTTGAACAGGAACAAAAGCGACTTTTTTTAAAGAAACTGCCGCGGCTGTTTTAAGCCAGTTTAAAACTGGCTTTGCCTGATTTGGCTAAAAATTCAACTTTCCTTTTACGATAAATTAAATTCTTCACATTATATGAGACTGACGTTACATGAAACTACCTACACGTACCAAAAAAAAGTTTGTCGCTCTGAATTTTATTATAAATTAGTAAAATTACATACACTTTTCAGGCGTGAACCAAGTTTTAAACTTGTCAGTTAAAAACGTTCGAGAACGTATTATGCCTTGTGTTGTTTATAGTGCGAACTAATCTCATTTTCTCGTATTTTAATATGTGCTTATACTTTTCTTGTGGCTAAGACGAAAAATTACTGTGAAGTGTAAGAAGTAATTAAAATCTAACTGCCTTCTACCATTAACATGCTTAAAATTAAACAATATAAGTGAAAATTGGACCATCGTACGTAGACTAGGCCTTGGTTCTAAATTTAAAGATCATATTGATGTAGCCTATTAAACTCACATGGTTTTATCTTTCTTTAAATCCATTAGGCCACCCTATGAGTTTAGAAAATCTCGATTGTTTAGTTTAGTTTAGGGGGAAAACTGTTTTTTAAGTTGAAATATATAATTTAAAAAAAAATCTCAGTCTGAATCTGTCAGCCCTCGGCGGAGGTGCTGCGCCGTGTTGCCAGGTGCAAGAGCGCCTTGGTGACTTTTAATCTTTAAATGTCTACCACCTACGTGCTGGGGATTTAAACATACATTGTCACTTTTCTTTGTTTATCTTCTGCATCCTTTTTTTCCGATTTTTTCCGTGATTACATGTACTTATGGTACTATCAGGGGCTATGAAAAGAGGTTTGGCCATCTCTTTGAGGATGGCGACCTCCTTATGGCCACAGCCCTCCACCCCAACTTCACCCCCAAGGCCCTGGAGATCATTGCCCCTGACAAGGTGGAGGAGATCAGGGATACGATCACCAGGAAGCTAAGGGCCGTCATCAAGCCCAGGGAGGATGATCAGCAGCAGCGTCAGCCTGGCCAGCCAGAAGTGCAGGAACCCCAGGACTTGGACGCCCGCCTCTTCAACCAGCAGCAGGATGTGAGGGAGGTCCTGAGGAAGTCCATGGAGGAGTGGGTGCCCTCTAAAGGCGAGCTGGCCTGGTCCCTCTTCCCCTACCAGCACAGGGAGGTGTGGGTGGACTTATTCATTAAGTACAATACCCCCCTCCCCAGCTCTGCAGTTGTGGAGGGGCTATTCAGCACGGCCGGGGACATCCTCAGGGCCAAGAGGTCCTCCCTGGATGAGGTCAACTTTGTGTTCCTCAAAGGGAACATTGACCTCCTGGAGGAGAAGATGGGCCAGGAGGACACGGAGGAAGAGGAGGATGACCTGTATATATTAGTTTAGGCTGTTTTAACTAAAAAAAAAAAAGGAGGGGGGGGTGTTCTCTGCCTTATAAAAGCACGTTTCTGTTATCGCGCTAAAGTTTACTTTGTAATTTAGCGGAGTCGCACTGGGGGGCCAAAAATAGAGTCACAAAGTCGCAGTTGCACCAGATCCGGCAGCAAAGTCGTAAAGTCAAAGTCGTACCCGAAAAACTTAGTCGCGCCCAGCTCTGATAATTTCATAAAATATATATAGATATAGAGTCCTGGCCATAGCTAACAAAAACTACCCTAGTCAAATTTCTATGGTGCAGACTTATACAAAAAAATGTCCTTTCAACCACCAATATGCATTCACAAAGATGATCATGGACAAGGTATTGGTGTGGGGTTAAGATACCAAGGGGGTGATCATAAGCCCACACAAAAGGGGATGTTCACGTACTACATAGTGACACAACAAGTGAGGTACCAGCTCACTCAGTATGCTAGGGAACCCGTGGGGGTGAGGTCGAGACGGTGTGTGTCAATTCAACTCTTTAAGTAACATTAACATTGTATCAAGATAACACACTAACAAGCTCGGTGCCTAGGAGCTGGGTTCAACGTACCTGCGGGGGTGAGGTCCAGACGGTGTGTGAGGGAGACTCACACCGGGGCCTTCTCACCTCCGCCCCCCCACTGCCCGCGGCTAGGCAGAGGCCAGTGAACGCATTTATTGGTGGTTTAGTTAACCTACAATTGGCCGGTTCCGCCAGTTCAGAAGTAGTTTCGAAGCAACAGGTTCTTTTACTCAATACTGGTGAAAAATTCTGCTCGTCAATCCTCCGTGAAAAACTAAGTAATGATCATTCGGCACCTTCGGCCGAGGCGTAGTCACGCCCAAGGCGTAAAAATCAAGAGGTGGAACCGTTCACCCCCCCCTCTCCACCTACTGCGCATGTGACGTCACGATCTGGAAAAGAGAGAGAGGGGTAGTCAGGGGGTGAAAGAAAATGGTACGGTAATGGTATTCTAATGTAATTTAGAAGTCGCGCCTGATACGTACGTTGGTGACCCTCCCCATCCCATTACCAAATGTCTGTCACTTTATTTCAGGAACAGACAATGGCAGTATACGTATCTGTACAAAATTTACACGCTGCTTGGTAACCATATAACCAGATAGGTGGGCTGACTAGCTGCTGGCAAATAGTCTCCCTTATATCTCATGCATGGGTGGTTGTCTGTTGGTCTGGGACATGACATAGGGAGCTTCCATGTAGGAGCAGGCGTTGGACTATGTGTGTGTGTGTGTGTGTGTGTGTGTGTCCTCTATGCATATCTGCATGCATCTTTACCAAACCTGCCATGTGTGTGTGTGTGTGTGTGTGTGTGTGTGTGTGTGTGTGTGTGTAAGTAAGTAAGTAAACATTTATTGCCATAAGAATATACAATGCCATATATATATATATATATATATATATATATATATATATATATATATATATATATATATATATATATATATATATATATATATATATATATATATATATATATATATATATATATATATATATATATATATATATATATATATATATATATATATATATATATATATATATATATATATATATATATATATATATATATATATATATATATATATATATATATATATATATATATATATATATATATATATATATATATATATATATATTATGTATTTCGCATATGGTCCGTCGAGCAGAAGCTTCATAACGGGCATATTTCAATCGAATATTAGACAATGAAGAAATTTATATTAAATCAATTATCAGTTGCCAAAATTCTATTGTACAGAGTAGGAAGACGAAGTGTTGGCATTGCTCCAGGCTTGAATCGTAGTTGCTTCGCAGGTAAAGGCAGCCCAAGCAGTTCATATTTAAGGTTCCGTGCGAAAGCAGTAGTCTCAAAATGACGACTGCATACTTGCCCATATTTTATGTCCTTCGCATTACAGAGCGCAAGCCACTTTTTTCTAAGGTCTTCATCCTTTGGGAGTCTATGAAATCGAAGAGAAGTCCCTCTTGAGTACACTGACGTGCACCCATTCACCATACAACTTGCTGGCATAGCAAGGTTATGAAGCGCGCTCGACCTGCACTCCCTGGCCTCCCGACCAGCACTGCTGCTGCCTGCACTGGCGGACCTATCCTTCCACCACCAAGTGACGTCACGGGCAGGTGCGCCGTTCCTACCAACTGTTGCCTTCCGCCCCCCCATGATGGTTTCACCTCTTAGTAAGTATGTCCATCTTGGTCACGCCACCAGCTCCACATCTGGTTCGTCTGTCTGTCTTGCGGCTCGTAACCACCTGACTCACAGGCAACACATCAGTTATTACAGGTTATCGATTTCTCAGTTTTCCCCGCATTACAGTACCGCACCACCGCAACCACACAACTGATTTTTCAGTACCGCGCCCACCTCTGCACATACAATGGTACCGTAATGCAGAGTAACAGCGGGTCACATCAGAGTAGTATTTGGCAGAGTTGGAGACACACTCCACTTTCAATTGCTATATTTTGAAAAGATAGATCCTAACTTTTATCAATTTTACGACGATGTTTTGTTTGTGGTTTTAGCATTCAGGACTTGTAGGGCATGTCCACCATAAACTATACCAGCATTTTATTTTATATATTAACCCCTTCAACTCGAGGACGCGTATAATGCGTCCTTGCGTGCCCCGTACCATATCCGAGGACGCGCACACTGTGTCCTGGCTCACTGTAGCCAATATGAGTTATTTTATCTCTATATTTATGGTTACATCTCAAAATTATCAATTAATTTATGTTTCTTTATGTGCACCATTTAATTCTGCATGTTTTCATATATAATTATAACAGCCCCGGGTTCGACCCCTGGGCCATCACAGGTCAAAAAAAAAAAAAAAAGGGGGAGGAAGAGGAAAAATAGTGACGCTAAGATTCCTCAACCTCAGAGAGTGTACAGCTGGGTTCGATTCCCTGCTGTTCCCTCTCTGTAAGCTGCCACCAGGAGGTTGTAATATGGCACAACCCCCAAAGCCTGTAAGTGAGGAACGGCAGTTCTATGAACCAGGTGGGGGGGAACTAAACTAACTGTTTAGTCTCCAGACTCTCCCTGCCCTGGCAACACTTGACTTTAACAACTGTCCCACCTGGCAGATAGTGTCCGTCGTTCCCCAGCTTACTATGGGTTGTTCTTTGAGGTAGATGGTATCCTCAGTCCCAAGTTTGTTAGTGTGGGGTCGTGGTTACCTTCGGAGGTCGTGGTGGGGGAGATTGCGAGACTGCACCTTAGGCTAGGAAGGCTGTATGCATTAACACAGGACAGACAGAATACATTTATTGATTTGCTCCCCCTAACAATAATCCTCACTCCCGATGGGAGTGTAGCATGTTCTGGTTAATACACAAGTCACAATATCCACCAAAAAAGAAAACCCTTCCTAATATTTTGACTGAGGCTATGGACCTGGAGTCACAGGCTTAAGCCTCTTCCAGAAAAAGGCGTCTAGGGGTCTCTGGTTCTAACCATATCCTCACTAGACGAAGGAAGTGTAGCATGTATTGTTTACAAATGTGAAAACCTTTCTTCTAATCCCTAATATTCTTATTGACAAATGCTACACGCGAGAGAAATGAACCCATGTCGGGATATATCACAGGGCTACCGCCCGATTGGCTAGACACTCCGATTTCAACTGCCTGCACCGGCGTGCACACACACACAAAAAACACTCATAACAAAAACCGGAAGAAAAGAGTAAGTGTGAGAGACAGATCAGACTGTTACAGCTAAAGGGGGGGTGAGGTCACTGTTTTGCCCCTCGTCCACCAAGCGGATGCCCCTTACCCGGTTTAGACAATTTCCTTGGCTTGGTGGAGGCCTGCGAGCTACACTATGTTTTTGTGCCGTGCCTAAAGGGGGGCTTCGGATCCGCTTCAACTCCCATCACCAGCCTGCTGGTCGCGGGGGGGCGGCAGGGACTGGACTGGCTCGCCCTTACCGTGGCTCCATTCATGACTCATGACTGAGGGCATGACCCTTGTCCATCACTGGCGTCTGGGTCCATTCCCGACTCTCAATGGGGGCGGCTTCAAGGTGGCGGGCCACTCGCCTTATCTAACCCCTGGACACCGGCCTTCAACTTGTCTCGCGCCCTCACCTGTGCCGTGGAAAGGTTAAGTCCCGAATGAATCACTAATGAACGCCGGCTAGGGCTATCTCTCACTCCCAGACACTCAGGACTCTAGCGAGCGGTGAGCTTACCTGTGCCGTGGAAAGGTTAAGTCCCGAATGAATCTCGTCAGGCCGAGCGGTTAACTCGTGACCTTTCCCCTGACGTGGCCACCTCAAGGTTCCAACACTTTTCCTTCTCGCCTTTCAGCTTGGTACATTAATCTATCCTTCCTCTGCCTTTCTGAGGTTGTCTTTTTGTATGTTAATTATAAACTTAATTTTCCCTTCATTTCTAAGTACTAACGTAAATATCTATATATAAAAATATGGGGATTCTGCTGGATTTATATCAGGGGTGCCAACTCAAGCCGTGGTTTGTATTTCTCGTTCTCTTCCCTTACCGACTTAGACATATTAACCTCTACGGGTATTGTTTCGGCTGAGGAGAAACTGGATCCGGTAAATAGCCATGGACCAGGGAAGTCGGTGGCCGAACTGGTAGCGTACTGGGCCCACATTCACCGCGTGATGGACGACGCGGGTTCGAATCCTCACGCTACCACTCGGATTTTTCAGTCACCGCCGAGTGGCTTAAAACTACCCACATGCTGTCCTGAAGACCACCCATCAACCCGGACTCTAGAGGAAGCCGTTCAAGCGGATCAAGAACGAGTTCCGGGGGGCAGCATGAGCCAATGCAAGATGGCGCCACTATAAACATTCGCCTGCGCCAGAACGGGCTGGGCCGACCATCAGGCCCCACCTGGAAGAAGCCTTGGGCCGACCATCAGGCCCCACCGGGAAGATGCCTACCGGCGCAATAGGCAACAACGTAAAAAAAAAAAAAATGTACAAGGGATTATTCCCAATTTTCCCAGTTGGCTTTTAACTAGCTTCTGCGGTGTTGGTATGCCGGCAGGTACGTTACAATAGTGTCACCTCCCTTAAGATCCTAGTTTCTCCCGAAGCCTAATACCTTCCTTCCACTGTTATTATACTTTGGATATCATTAATCAACCAACTCTACCCTCCTTCTCCTATCAGGCGTCCGTGTGGCACCGAGACAGCGACTTAGCACTGCTCCATGATTTCAACAATACAACGCCTACCCTAACACAGTAGTACCATAATACAACAAGGGCCTGCCCAACCTAACGGCTACCCTGGGGCATACTTCCTACGGGTATTCTATACTAGAATCCCGTTTCCTGCTTAAACAAAAGCAAAGATGCCTCACCTGGCATGGCTCGATTATCTGTCATGGGTCCACTGCCCCAGCCTTCCTCTTAGTAACCTGGCTACAGGTAAGGAGTGTCAGACGAGACTAGCCTCCCTCGCTCTCGTTCCTAAGATTAAACACCGTGCACCCTTGACCTTACATAATCAACAAAAATTGTAACAGAATACACTTACAAATCAAAACACAAAATATAAATAATCCTCACATATACAAAAACAAAACACACAAATCGGTTCATACACCCACAGACATTTTCGCCATCCGTTTCCGCAGCAAGGCGTGCAGTTTAGTTCAGCGCCTAGGAAGTCCTGAAGTGAATGTCCCCGTACCAGATTGGGTAGACTGTAAGCTGCGTGCTGCTGCACGACTTATAATTAAAGCAGTAGATTTCATGACATTAATAAATCGAGGCGGACGGAAGTTTCACCCTAATACAAATGTCACATTCGTGGATACACAACCACTAGTGAACTATTACTCTTTCTCCGGGAGCTTCGGCTTCACCCTTGCCTAACCCCGGTTCATTCCAAAACAACTACATGTGCACAGGTTTGCCTGACGTTGATGTAGGTGGTTGAGAATATAATCTTCCATTACTTACAATACAATAGATAACATAGCACACTAGATACCTTAGGGCGAACCATACTATTCTTCCAAAACATCCTGTTCATTTTTATAGTTAAGAAAGGGGGTAGTATAATCATCACATGAATCTTGGAGGGAAACGCACTGGGGAGGTTAATGAATATGGGCTCGATCCCACTTTACCATCAGTCCCCAGGGACGTTAGGGTAATTCATTAGCGTCTCCAAAGGTGTTTCCTTACCGCAGTTACTTTCCTCCCTTTCTTTACCACTTACAACCCATAACATAAAACATTGGTTACATCCTTATCTTTCCAGCAATCCTACCTCTTACAGCTTAGGTTAACATCAAACTCCCTCAACACTCTTCAATATATCTACGTGGCGGTCTGCGGACTCTAGGGGGTGATGGTTCTTCCTCTTCTTCCTCCTCAGGAAGATTTATCTCCTGTGCCCCCACTAACCACTCTTCCGACCCATTGTACGGTTTTACCTTTTCTGCGGCCCTCTGAATCTCCTGTCCAGTAAACACATTGGTCAACACGTATGCACTACCATTTCTCATAACTTCCACAACCCGGTATGGTCCTTTCCACTTCACATTTAATTTTCTACTAGTGCTTGGTTGTGTTACTTCCACTCTAACCCACACAAGGGTACCTACTTCCACCTTTTGGTTCTTACGCGTTCTATTCGCGACTGTTCTGTATCTGCGAGCCATTTTCTGATGAGTTTCTTTGATTATCTCGTGGGCTTCACGGATACCTTCCTCACTCGCTTCCGTGTCCGGTAAATCACTACTAATCAAGCGAGGGGGGGATCGTGAAAAGAACGCATAATAAGGGGAGACACCGGTGGTTGTGTGTACGGCTGTGTTCAATATGGATTGACACTGTAACAATAGTTTTGGCCACCTTAACGGGTACCCTTGGCATAGACAGGCTAACACACTTTTCATGGTGCGGTGCATACGTTCCGTAATACTGTTTCCTCGAGGGTGGTACGGGGTCGTCAGAGCGGCCGTGATTTTATATCTGCCACACAGGTCTCGAAAACTTTGCGCGGTAAACTCTTTCCCATTATCCGTTAACACTGTTTTTGGCGTTCCGAAATCCATGATATAGTTTTTAAATCCTTCACACACGCCATCCGTATGTTTGGTCTTAAGTGGATAAAATTTTACATAACGGGAATAATGATCACAGATGGTTAATACATAGCGGTACTCCTGGGCTCCAGCAACCATGTCAGTCAGATCGAGGCTAACTCTCTCCAGTGGCTTTTCCACTGGGGGGAGCTCTTGCCATTGTTGCTGTAGTCCAGTAGTGCCTTTATACTGTTGACATATTAGACAATTTCTCACATACATGATCACATCTACCTTCATGTTTTGCCAGTAGTATAGGCCCTGTACCTTGGCCAAGGTCTTCTCGATCCCTAGGTGTCCCACCTGAGCATGGGTCTGTTCTAGGACTTGTTGTTTAAGAGCCGTTGGGACAACTAGGCAAAACTGTTCACTTCCATCTTTTTTTGTAATGGCATTATATAAAACCCTTTCCCATACCACAAACTGATTTAAGGTGGTACGTGGGAAATTCCTCCTGGGCACATTTCCTCCCTCTAGATATTCAATCATCTGAACCCACCGGCCTTCTTCTAATTGCAAGGTTCTGATTTCCTCCTTAGTCTTTCCTAAGATGGTGTCTGCTGGTGGTGGAGGTATTAATAGCACCGGGCGAGAAAGCTGGTCAGCCACATTATTACATTTCCCCTTTATGTACTGAATTTTATAGCTATACTCTCTCATTTCTAATATCCACCTGTTCATTCTGGGAGATTTTGTTTCCCTTTTGAAGATACTAACTAGGGGTTGATGGTCCGTTATGATAGTGAATTTGGTCCCCCATAAATAATGATGGAACTGCCGACAGGTGAGGACGACCGCGAGAGCCTCGCGATCCACAGTAGCGTATCTAATTTATGTTGGCTTTAGCTTCTTTGAAAAATATCCTATGGCTCTATTGGTGCCGTCTGGTGCTATCTGACTCAGTACTCCTCCTACATGGGTATTGCTGGCGTCGGTGGTGACATAAAATGGTTTGGTTACATCAGCTCTCACCAGTATAGGAGCTTGCGTAAGTTTCTCCTTCATTTGCTCAAAGGCCCTTTGACATTTCTGTGTCCACAGGAAGGGTGTTTTTCTGGTTAAGTCTGTTAGAGGGGCGGTAATTTCTGCATAACTCGGTACATGTTTCCTGTAAAACCCGCACATGCCGAGGAATCTTCTCACCTCCCTGATGTTGCTTGTTTTTTTTTGGGCCACTATGGCCTCGATATTAGCGGGATCTGGTTGACATCCTTTTCGGACAGGATGTGCCCCAAGAATTTTACTTGTCTTTGCCCAAATTTGCTTTTACTAATATTAACCTTAACCCCTTTTTCTCTGAGGGTGTCGAAGAGCTGACTTAACCGTTCCACCAAGGTCTGGAAATCTGGCCCAAAAATAACGATGTCATCTAAATAGTTCTTTACCCATCCTTGCTTGATTAGAGGAGTTAATACCTGGGCAATTTGTCTGGAGAAAATGGCTGGGCTACAGCTCAACCCGAAGGGGAGTCTTTTAAAGCGGTATAAGGACACTCCGTCACTGAAGGTGGTTAGATCTCTGCTGTTTTCCTCCACCTCTACTTGAAAATATGCCTCCTTGAGATCTAGGGTAGCATAGTATTTGTTCCCTGACGCAACCTCTACTAGTTCTTCTAGACGGGGTAATGGGTAGATGTCCGTAGCTAAGTGTTTGTTTACTCCTCGATAATCCAAACACATCCTTTTGGAGCCGTCTGGTTTTGATACCAAGACGATAGGGCTCAACCAGGCTGCCGTGGAGGGCTCGATCACCCCCTTCTCTTCCATGTCCCCTACTAATTTCTCTATGATTGCTTTGGCCTTCTCAGGATACCTATACTTGGGTCCTCTAACCGGAATAGGATTTTCTACTGCAATCTTTACCGGTGGAGCTCTTATCTTCCCGATCTCTGAGGGGTGTAAAATGAATAGTTCGTTATTTTCCTGAATAACATGAAAAAGGACCTTCTTTTCCTCCTCCGACAGATGGCTGAAATCTTGGAGGGCTAACAGGGATTTCAGTTTGTCTTCTCGGCTTCCCTTGTCCCTGGGGTGGTCAGCATGGGGGAGCAAATCATTACCGATACTAATGTTCACGTGAACCTTATTCTCCGCCACATCTGGGCCTTTTCCCGGTGAGTTAAGCTCTTCTATGACTTGCACGGGTTTGTAGGAGCCGAGGTAGGTACCTTTTCGGAAAATCTGGTGAGTTTTGTTTTGATTATATATGGGAACAAACACCTGCCTTTCCTCTGTCACTCTGCAGACAAAATCGTGCCTAGGGGTTTGATGGGGGGATACCAGCAAAATGGTTCCCGGAAGCTCCGATACCGTGAGAGGGTACAACTCAGTCCTGAAGGATGGAATCTCGATCGGGTTGTTTACTCTCAAGGTGGGCCTGAAGGGTTCGATCGTCCCCGGTACTATGCGAACGCGTTCTACCTTACCGTGTCGTTTGGCTACGTAGCGGATTGGGTGTAATGTACCGCCCCATACCAAAGTACCTTGCTTATTATTCCATGTCATGGGGGCCTGTCCTAACACGTCACATCCTAATAGGAGATCATTTCCGATGTAATTGTCGGGGACTACTGGTAACCACAACCTGGAGGTGCCTTGTTCACCTATTCCTATTTCTAGGCACACCATTCCCAGGATTCTTAGTGGGGATCCTGTGACTCCTTGAAGGCTGGGAGGGGTTCTTCTCTCATTGATCTCTGCTCCCAGTCTCAAAGCTGTTGCATGACGAACTAGGGTATACCCACTACCAGTGTCTATTAAGGCTTGTACTACCCGACCATTGACCACTACCGAGATAGTAGGTGACGTTTGACTCTCCGTATGTCAATTTCTACGATTGGTTCTCGCCGGGCAGTTTGGCGAGCCGCGCCTACAATTTTGCCTGAGGCAGTCAAAACAGGCCCCTGGAGGAGGGCGCCTAGTGCAATCTCGATACGAATGACCGTTGATTCTGCAATAGGGACAATACACGGAGTTGACCTCCAACCTTTGCAGCTTATCCGCTAAGCCCTTAATGGTCTCCTTTAACTCTCCCATTTCGCTTTTTCCTGCGATAGGGGATTATGTGGTGCCTACCTGTGGTTCTGGCAGGGTCTTAGGTCGATCTTCGGGGACCGTGCAGACATAGGCCTTGGCTCTGTCTAGCATAAACTGCCTTTCATATTCCATTCTATCTACAAACTTATTTAAGGGATACTCCTTGTCTAGGAACGTTTCGACCCGGTCTCTGGTGTCCTTGGTTAGTCCCCTCCAGAGTTTCTTTTTGATAAATTGGTCGCGATTTGGCAGGGTTTCCCTGGGGTAAGTACTTTCTAATAGGGCGTATTTACAAATGAGGGCGTTAGTGAAGGCCTGTGGGCTTTCCGCCCAGTCATACTTCATTCCTTCCACTTCCTTCCATCCCCTATCAAAGGCGATGTCCGCCGCGAACTCTTCCCTAAAGAATGTCTTCACTCCGGCCCATGTATTTGCCCTTCCCTTCTCCTGTACATTCCTTAACAACAAGGCGATCTCGGAATCGACTCTAGCCTTGGCAATGTTCACCCTTTCTTCATCATGAATGGAACAGCTTTCGATTTGATCCAAAAAAAGACTCATGTTCCCGCGGCCTTGATTCCATCCAACTGACTAAGTTGTAACGTGGGGATGTCTCTCGGTTTGATACACGTGTACCTTCTCGCAGGTGAGGCGAGCCTTTGGGGTGGTTCCTGTACCCGTTGTTCCAACAGTTGTATGGCCCTGACCTGCTCTATGACTATGCCCCTCAGTTTTCTAAGTTCTTCCAGCGTACGTTCTAGTTGGGCCCTGGCATCCCCCTCGACTAACTCCTGTGTAGGGGCTTTGGCATCTTCCTCGAATGACTCCTGTTCAGGGGCTCCCTGCCACTCCTTACCACCGACAGCTCCTTCCATGTTTTCCAATGGGTCTGACATGATAACAATTACTACAACAGGGAAGAATTTTCCCGGGAGACAGCCGAGTTTTGGAGAGACCTGTGAAATAGAGTTCGATCCCAGTCAACCCTTAGTCCGCAGGGACGTTAGGTTAGGTCACAGACCTCGCCAGAAGACGGGTGTTCTCCTTGGTCTGATTTTACTTTCATTAATCGTTAATTTCTTCACTTTCTTCGCCTCCTAATTTACTATTGACAATTTGGATAATTCTCTCTTTAATCAGACCTTGGGCTTCCTGAGTAAAGTGTACCCCATCTGCGGCTAAATTCGACTGCCAGAATGTCGAGTTGAACCTTAGAAATGAATAATTGGAGAGGACTGTTTTTAGTCGCTTATTTACCCCGTTTTGAATGAGCCTATACTGGTTGTTATCGACCGGATACTCAGATGGGTAAAACCTGGGCTCGAGAAGCACTGGTATTATTTCAGCTTCACACTTTTCTTCCAGGGTATAGACTATATTAATTATTTCATCCGCCAGATCTTGGACAACTGTATCACCCTTAATGTCATTGCTACCTATCCACAGTAACACAACATCATATTTGTTATTTAACACATCCGTCAACCGACTGTCTTCGAAGAAAGAACACGCATGTCCTCCTGGAGCCCTAAATACATCCAATTCCCATGACACGTTTTCCCAGTGTGCCGGTAATTGCCTATGGCCCACTAACGCGACCCTTGGCATAATTCAGACAAATAATATAAGGTTAAATGCACATTAAAAAAAAAAATCCTATATCCTAACCTTCCTCTCAGGTGCAGTCTAACACCTAGCCACCATGAACTCACTCTGTAAAGTTTACTGAAAATCAGTTTCTAATAAGTTAATTTCCCCCTATGGTTCAATTCTCAACTAGTTAAAGTGAAATCCCACCGCTGCCACCAATATAACAGCCCCGGGTTCGACCCCTGGGCCATCACAGGTTAAAAAAAAAAAAAAAAAGGGGGAGGAAGAGGAAAAATAGTGACGCTAAGATTCCTCAACCTCAGAGAGTGTACAGCTGGGTTCGATTCCCTGCTGTTCCCTCTCTGTAAGCTGCCACCAGGAGGTTGTAATATGGCACAACCCCCAAAGCCTGTAAGTGAGGAACGGCAGTTCTATGAACCAGGTGGGGGGGAACTAAACTAACTGTTTAGTCTCCAGACTCTCCCTGCCCTGGCAACACTTGACTTTAACAACTGTCCCACCTGGCAGATAGTGTCCGTCGTTCCCCAGCTTACTATGGGTTGTTCCTTGAGGTAGATGGTATCCTCAGTCCCAAGTTTGTTAGTGTGGGGTCGTGGTTACCTTCGGAGGTCGTGGTGGGGGAGATTGCGAGACTGCACCTTAGGCTAGGAAGGCTGTATGCATTAACACAGGACAGACAGAATACATTTATTGATTTGCTCCCCCTAACAATAATCCTCACTCCCGATGGGAGTGTAGCATGTTCTGGTTAATACACAAGTCACAATATCCACCAAAAAAGAAAACCCTACCTAATATTTTGACTGAGGCTATGGACCTGGAGTCACAGGCTTAAGCCTCTTCCAGAAAAAGGCGTCTAGGGGTCTCTGGTTCTAACCATATCCTCACTAGACGAAGGAAGTGTAGCATGTATTGTTTACAAATGTGAAAACCTTTCTTCTAATCCCTAATATTCTTATTGACAAATGCTACACGCGAGAGAAATGAACCCATGTCGGGATATATCACAGGGCTACCGCCCGATTGGCTAGACACTCCGATTTCAACTGCCTGCACCGGCGTGCACACACACACAAAAAACACTCATAACAAAAACCGGAAGAAAAGAGTAAGTGTGAGAGAAAGATCAGACTGTTACAGCTAAAGGGGGGGTGAGGTCACTGTTTTGCCCCTCGTCCACCAAGCGGATGCCCCTTACCCGGTTTAGACAATTTCCTTGGCTTGGTGGAGGCCTGCGAGCTACACTATGTTTTTGTGCCGTGCCTAAAGGGGGGCTTCGGATCCGCTTCTACTCCCATCACCAGCCTGCTGGTCGCGGGGGGGCGGCAGGGACTGGACTGGCTCGCCCTTACCTTGGCTCCATTCAGGACTCATGACTGAGGGCATGACCCTTGTCCATCACTGGCGTCTGGGTCCATTCCCGACTCTCAATGGGGGCGGCTTCAAGGTGGCGGGCCACTCGCCTTGTCTAACCCCTGGACACCGGCCTTCAACTTGTCTCGCGCCCTCACCTGTGCCGTGGAAAGGTTAAGTCCCGAATGAATCACTAATGAACGCCGGCTAGGGCTATCTCTCACTCCCAGACACTCAGGACTCTAGCGAGCGGTGAGCTTACCTGTGCCGTGGAAAGGTTAAGTCCCGAATGAATCTCGTCAGGCCGAGCGGTTAACTCGTGACCTTTCCCCTGACGTGGCCACCTCAAGGTTCCAACACTTTTCCTTCTCGCCTTTCAGCTTGGTACATTAATCTATCCTTCCTCTGCCTTTCTGAGGTTGTCTTTTTGTATGTTAATTATAAACTTAATTTTCCCTTCATTTCTAAGTACTAACGTAAATATCTACATATAAAAATATGGGGGTTCTGCTGGATTTATATCAGGGGTGCCAACTCAAGCCGTGGTTTGTATTTCTCGTTCTCTTCCCTTACCGACTTGTGACATATTAACCTCTACGGGTATTGTTTCGGCTGAGGAGAAACTGGATCCGGTAAATAGCCATGGACCAGGGAAGTCGGTGGCCGAACTGGTAGCGTACTGGACCCACATCCACCGCGTGATGGACGACGCGGGTTCGAATCCCCACGCTACCACTCGGATTTTTCAGTCACCGCCGAGTGGCTTAAAACTACCCACATGCTGTCCTGAAGACCACCCATCAACCCGGACTCTAGAGGAAGCCGTCCAAGCGAATCAAGAACGAGTTCCGGGGGGCAGCATGAGCCAATGCAAGATGGCGCCACTATAAACATTCGCCTGCGCCAGAACGGGCTGGGCCGACCATCAGGCTCCACCTGGAAGAAGCCTTGGGCCGACCATCAGGCCCCACCGGGAAGATGCCTACCAGCGCAATAGGCAACAACGTAAAAATAAAAAAAAATGTACAAGGGATTATTCCCAATTTTCCCAGTTGGCTTTTAACTAGCTTCTGCGGTGTTGGTATGCCGGCAGGTACGTTACATAATACATGATGATTATGTTGAGTTTATGGCTGAAAGCTTGGTATATTCAATAGCGACATTTGAAATTTAGCGCACGGCGATCCCGGATATGGCATGGGGCGCTGTTTTGGCCCGGCTGTAGTGAGTCTCTTTATGTGCACCATTTAATTCTGCATGTTTTCATATATAATACATGATGATTATGTTGAATTTATGGCTGAAAACTTGTTATATTCAATAGCGACATTTGAAGTTTGGTGCGCGGCGATCCTGGATACGCCGCATGGTGCTGTTTTGGCCCGGCCATAGTGAAGGGGTTAATACTTATGACCTTGGATTATTGGGTGTCCGCGGACTCTGAGGCACACCAGTGATGAGGGTTATCAATTACCCTACCACTGGAGCGCTGTGTTTATGTCACATGTAACATCACTCACATCTGATGGCCAGTTCAACAGTCCACCCCAGTCATTGTTGTAAGCATCCAAACCAATCCATATCCACCACAATGATCCGTTATTTCTATTCAAAACCAAATACTAATAAAGAAATTTCCTGTGTGGTTTTCGAAAACTCCCTCCTTTTTATATCAACGGCAAACACTAGAACTTCAAGGAATTTCGGCATATTTTGTGTCTGGTTAGGGAGCTTACGAACTTGCTGTATTGGACTGTAAGACTGGCCCTGAATGTTCTGTACTATTTCCAGCACTGTGACTCCTACATCCTCAACCTCAATTTTTCAATACTCAGTCTTTTCTTCTAAGACTACAGATTAGGAGCAACCTCTGTCCTATATTAGATAGGGGCTTCGTGGTGCAGTGGTTAGCACACTTGGCTCACAACCGAGAGAGCCCGGGTTCGATTCCTGGGCGGAGTGAGAAAAATTGGGCGGGTTTTCCGATACCCTACGCCCCTGTCCACCCAGCAGTGAATGGGTACCAGGTATTAATCGGGGGTTGTGTCCCGTCTCCTGGGGTCTGTTCCCTTCTCCTATAATTCCTTCCCCCTTCTGTCTCTCTCCGGCATATGACCACAGATGTTGCGCCGACTAAACCAAACTTTCCAACTTTTTCCTACACTAGATGAAGGCATCATCTCTACTATCCTCCTCTGACGGGCCACTTTCTCCAAGACTCCATGCAGGTTCTTACTAAGCTCGGCCCTACACCAGCTAGGGTCAAGTGTTCACTACACTGGCCTCGATTTTGTAGTATTTTTCAGGACTCCAAGTTCCCAAAACCTCACTGCCCCTCTCCTGTAGGCTCACTTCATCATCCTTGCTACGGATGGACTATGGGATGTGATGAGCAACGATGAGGCAGTTGCCTTCGTAAGGGACCACCTCCACGAGCCTGACCATGGTGCCAAGGCTCTCACCATGCACGCCTTCCACCGTGGTTCGCAGGACAATATCACTGTGGCCATACTTAACGTTAGCAACCTACTCCGGAAGTGAGGTAAGTCCAGCAGCCATAAAAGAAGTTGATCCTTATTCAGTCATCCCTCAAATAGTATGGTTTCCAATAGTTGGGTTTTGGTTTTATGTGGATTTTCTAAGAAGATTTTTTAGGATTTTTGAATTTCCCGACGAACAGGAAATTTAAAAATCCTAAAAGATCTTCCATGACAATCCGTATAAAACCAAAACAGAACTATTGGAAACCGTACATTTGAGGGACAACTGTAATTATATTCCTGTATACTCGCAGATATTATACTTCAGGTACAAAAATGTATACATACCAAAATTCAAGAGAATCTGAAAAGAATGAATGTCACCTCCCCTTAACCCAGTAGCAGCGACGGGCCAAAATTGTGGCTTTGCCGTGTAGCAGCGACGGGCCAAATTTGTGGCTTTACCGTGTAGCAACGACGGGCCAAATTTGTGGCTTTACCGTGTAGCAGCCACGGGCCAAATTTGTGGCTTTACCGTGTAGCAGCGACGGGCCAAATTTGTACCATGATAATTAACCCCCCAAAATAGATGATTCATAATCTGATCACAAATCCTTTGATATACATTATGAAATGGTTTGTGCGAGGGGTGATTTTTTCTCATTTTTCTCGCTTGGAGGGACCATTAAGGAACATGATCCCCGCTGCTACCACCACCGGGTTAAATAACTACCATCACCTCCCCTTAAAGACGTTGAAGTTATTTTTGCTCACTTTATATTATCACATCTAGACATATCCCAATCCTCTGTGCCTCATGAACACACTTGGTGTATTCATGGACACCAGAGACCACTAGAGTCAAGGCACGAAGAAAGATATTTATTATTACGTATACAATTGTGGATTAAACGATTAACTATCCTGGGCAAGACTCCATGGCTCTCTAGCATAATTTAACTTGATGCTGGATGTGTGTGATATCTCAAGGTGTTGTTATTTTGATGACTTCTGGCTCTACGATCATTAATTTGTGGTGAAATATTACATCGAAAATTAATAAGAAAAAAGAAAAACATCTGAAAATTTAGCCAAGCATCCCCTGCCAATATCACCTTTGCTTAGCTGTGTGAACCCGTTTCCCTATCATATGGAGTATGCATCTCACGGCTGGGGGGCTCCACTCACACAGCTCTCTTGAACAGAGTGGAGTCTAAGCCTGCAGTGTTGTCCAAACTGGGGTCCGCGTACCCCTGGGGGTACGCAGCATAGATCAAAGAGGTACGCGAAAAGACGATGAACACACACACACACACACACACACACACACACACACACACACACACACACACACACACAGCAGAAACTTCCCATGATCTATGAAGGAAAGGAGAGAGGGAGGGACGAGTAGGCCTACCTAGGAAGGACGCCTAATATACATGTACCTAAATATAATATAATATAATATAAATATAATATAACATAATTGAGTTTAATCAGTCATGGAGGGTACGTAACAGTAGGAGAAGGTAATACAGGGTACAACAGGCGAAAAAGTTTGGACACCACTGGTCTAAGGCTCTTCGTCTCATCAGCTCTCCTCCTCCTACTGATAGTCTTCTACCTCTTAATTTCCGCCGCCATGTTGCCTCTCTTTCTATCAATATTTCCACGCTGACTGCTCTTCTGAACTTGCTAACTGCATGCCTCCCTCCCTCCTGCGGCCCCGCTGCACGCGACTTTCTACTCATGCTCATCCCTATACTGTCCAAACCCCTTATGCAAGAGTTAACCAGCATCTTCACTTTTTCATCCCTCACGCTCATGCTGGCCCCCGGAACTCCTTCTTGATTCACTTGGACGGTTTCCTCTAGAGTCCGGGTTGATGGGTGGTCTTCAGGACAGCATGTGGGTAGTTTTAAGCCACTCGGTGGTGACTGAAAAATCCCAGGTGGTGGCTTGGGGACTCGTGTTGTCCATCACGCGGTGAATGTGGGCCCAGCACGCTACCACTCAGCAACCGCCTTTACACAGAATATCCATGCTTTCTACCCCCCCCCCAACAACAGACTTGGTCCCAAAGCCCGTTGTAACTCCAGGATTACCTGCACAATATTTTATCGTACTAGTACAGTACAAAGGTAATACATAGTTACGGTGCAAAGTTATGGTACTGAAATTTTTCTTTGATACAAATTACGATAAAGGCATTTTACTGTGCCATGTTACATACTCTGGGTGGTTGTTATTTCTTTTCACTCCAGTCAGCCAGGAACTCGGCAAGGAGGTAATGTAGCTTCTTATTTGCTGAACCCGTCAAAGTCAGCTTCTTTAACCCAGTAGCAGCGGGGATCATGTTTCTTAATAGTCCCTCCAAGCGAGAAAAATGAGAAAAAATCACCCCTCACACAAACCATTTCGTAATACATATCGAAGCATTTGTGATCAGATTATGTATCATCTATTTTTGGGGGCTAAAATAATGGCACAAATTTGGCCCATCCCTGCTACACGGTAAAGCCACAAATTTGGCCTGTCGCTGCTACACGGTAAAGCCACAAATTTGGCCCGTCGCTGCTACACAGTAAAGCCTCAAATTTGGCCCGTCGCTGCTACACGGTAAAGCCACAAATTTGACCCGTCGCTGCTACACGGTAAAGCCACAAATTTGGCCCATCACTGCTACCAGGTTAAAGGCTCCAGCTCAGGGTCCGAAGTAGCAGCGGTGATAGGAATGGTGTCAGGGTCAGGCTCAGGCTATACTCAGTTATGGGCATTAAAGAAGTTGGTGATCTGCTGTTGTTTGAGGGAGTTTATATATATGTGGTACTTTTTTTTCTTTTTTTTTACGTCACGGCCTATTGCACCTGGTGGGGCCTTATGGTCAGCCCGGCCCGTTCTGGCACAGGCGAGAGTTTATAGTGGCACCATCTTGCTCATGCTGCCCCTCGGAGCTCATTTTTGAGCCTCTCTTTGGAGAAGTAATCTAGAGTCTGGGTTGATAGGTGATCTTCAGAGCAGCATGTGGGTAGTCTAACGGCCGTACCATTAGGCAGCCTCTAAACCAGTGTTGTCATAGATCAAAGAGGTACGCGAAAAGACGATGAACACACACACACACACACACACACACACACACACACACAGCAGAAACTTCCCATGATCTATGAAGGAAAGGAGAGAGGGAGGGACGAGTAGGCCTACCTAGGAAGGACGCCTAATATACATGTACCTAAATATAATATAATATAATATAAATATAATATAACATAATTGAGTTTAATCAGTCATGGAGGGTACGTAACAGTAGGAGAAGGTAATACAGGGTACAACAGGCGAAAAAGTTTGGACTCCACTGCTCTAAACCTTCCTCCTCCTCTTCCCTTAAACGGTGTCCCCTTTCTGTGGGATACTATGAGGTGATCTTGGTCCCTTCCTCCGCTAGAGCTTCTTCCGAGTTGGGTTGGTAGACTCTGTAAACATCTCTACACGGAAATATTGATAATTGAAGCATTTTACATATATTAGTGTAATCATACATATTTTTCAATGTATAATCACGAAGAAAATGGTTGATTGAGAGGCAAATATAGGTATAATTGGGAACATAGCGTGAGTGATAGGGTTGGCATCCCTGCGCGGCTCGTGTTTCCACGAGGCCTACGAGAGGGGAGGCCTATAGGGGGTGGGGAGTGACGTCAGCACCCCTTGGTTTCCACCTCTCTCCACGCACACAGCCAGGGAGTCCACATGTGCCCGGCGTCATCACTTCTCTGCCCCTCGCTACCATCCCGTCAAGCAAGGAGCCGTTAGAAAAGTGCTCGAGCCCCATCGGAGCTATAGGAAAAGACTACCTAGCTCTTTGAGTTGACCAAGGAGGCGTGTTGACACTGCAACTCGGCAAGGGTTGAAAATCATGATACAACCCTAAAGTCTTAAACAAAACTTTAAATCATTTATTTAAAAAAAACTTTTGCAGATTCATATTAGATCAAATACGTTTTATTATAATTCCTGGATCATTTATTACTATATTAATGAGAGAAATGCAGAATTGACGCTTAAAATATGCGAAGGGGCTCACGAGGATGTACCTATCTCGACCCCTTGCTAGATTCCAACAATTTCGCCTGTCAACACCTTTCCTTCACTTACGGAGCAGGCTCCTCTAAGATTATGGTATGAGAAATTGGCCGAAGAGCTTCTATAGTCGAGGAGGCTGCCTTATGGTACGGCCGTTAGGCCACTCGGCGGTGACTGAAAAATCCCGGCCGTGCAGCAGCCAGGATTCGAACCTGCATCCCTCCTGGAGCTCCTGGACGCTGCACGGCACGCTAAGCATTCAGCCACCGCCTCCCCAAATAGTCAAGTATCCAAATAGCCATGCAATACTTTGTTAATGAGGATGGCACACTTGTCTGATGCATTGGTGAGTGTTGAAACTTGCTCGAGGATGTGACTGATCAGCACCCCATGGCTGAGTAGCTCAGTAATCAATGTGAACAACAAACCCTTACATCTGACATCCTCCACATTCTCCTCCTCTTGGCTTTCTTCCAGCTTAGCAGCTTTGCCCTTGCTATCAAGTCTTCAAGAGTGATAGGGCCAGACTTGAGTATGTTTTGAATATCCTCAGCTGTTGTGTTTGAGAAACCAGCCCCTTGTGTTGTCGTGGCAATTGGGGTGGAGGAAGGAGGCCATTGTGTAGTGCGGCGACCAGGCCTGGTAAGGGAGCCTCCCATAACCCACTGGCCGAGTGGGGTGCCTCTTTGGCCGACTCGGTAAGGAGTGGCTCTCCCATCAAGCTGGTCACGGGTTCAATCCCAGGCAACCGGGGAATACCCTCACCTTGTTGTGATTAATTTCTCGTGTGTTTCGATACACGCAGAGGACGTGTGGGACCGAGAGAGTAATAGAAAAAGAGAATAGAAAATCTCTTCATTAACCGTGTAGCAGTGACGGGCTAAATTTGTGGCTTCACCATGTAGCAGCGACGGGCCATATTTGTGGCTTTACCGTGTAGCAGCAACGAGCCAAATTTGTGGCTTTACCGTGTAGCAGCGACGGGCCAAATTTGTGGCTTTACCGTGTAGCAGCAACGAGCCAAACTTGTGCCTTTACCGTGTAGCAGCGACGGGCCAAATTTGTGGCTTTACCGTGTAGCAGCGACGGGCCAAATTTGTGCCATGGTTTTAACCCCAAAAAATAGATGGTACATAAACTGATCACAAATGCTTTGACATATATTATGAAATGGTTTGTGTGAGTGATGATTTTTTCTCATTTTTCTCGCTTAGAGGGACCATTAAGAAACATGATCCCCGCTGCTACCACTGCTACTCTTCATTCACTATCAACACCAAAATTCACTTAAACAATTTTTTCTTGCGACCCCACTCACACACGCAGCCCGTCGGAAACGCTTTTAATCATTCCCTTATGGCACAGCTCGGGTTCAATTCCTGGCACTCATTGGTGTTCATTATGGATATTTTCTCCGTGTTATTGCAGTTTCTCTAATGACTGAGTGCTGTTTAAAATTGCAAGCAAGAAAAAATTGTTTAAGTGAATTTCGGTGTTGATAGTGAATGAAGAGTAGCAAAATGCTATGTCCATTAACCCGGGGATCATGTTGCTTAATGGTCCCTCTAAGCGAGAAAAATGAGAAAAAATCACCCCTCACACAAACCATTTCATAATATATGTCAAAGCATTTGTGATCAGTTTATGTATCATCTACTTTGGGGGGTTAAAACCATGGCACAAATTTGGCCCGTCGCTGCTACACGGTAAAGCCACAAATTTGGCCCGTCGCTGCTACACGGTAAAGCCACAAATTTGGCCCGTCGCTGCTACACGGTAAAGCCACAAATTTGGCCCGTCGCTGCTACACGGTAAAGCCACAAATTTGGCCCGTTGCTGCTACACGGTAAAGCCACAAATTTGGCCCGTCGCTGCTACACGGTAAAACCACAAATTTGGCCCATCGCTGCTACACGGTAAAGCCACAAATTTGGCCCGTTGATGCTACACGGTAAAGCCACAAATTTGGCCCGTCGCTGCTACACGGTAAAGCCACAAATTTGGCCCGTCGCTGCTACACGGTAAAACCATAAATTTGGCCCATCGCTGCTACACGGTAAAGCCACAAATTTGGCCCGTTGATGCTACACGGTAAAGCCACAAATTTGGCCCGTCGCTGCTACCGGGTTAAAGTGAATTTTCATTGAACTAGCAAGAGTCACTTGTACTCTGCATGTATAGCTGTGTGTTTTCACTGATATCTTACTTTCTTTCCAGTTGACTGCTACAAAGATCTGTGTGTGTATCTCTGAACTGCTGGCTCGCACCCAAACACCAAGGAAGTGTTTTATTGTTACAACTAGACCATATCCTCAAGCTCTCTTGGAACAGATGGGACTGGTGCTCCAGACTAACAGATATTCTTCGTGCAAACCGTGCATTTGTTACTACCTCCAGATTTCTTTTTTAATCATATTTATTTTATGCTGTCATTTGTTAGGCTCATGTCTCAATCATTCTTAGGGCCAGTCTCACAGTTCCCCACGATAGGTTAGTAAGCTCCCAAACCAATACCAAAGCCTTCGAAGTTTCCTTGTATAGTGTCTGGTGTATGTATTTAAGTTCACAAATTTGATGAAGCTATACAGGAAAAGTCTTGTGTATTTAGTGTGGCATCGAAGACCTCACCATTTTGGATTGTATGGGATTCTGTAGTTTGGTGCGGGCTGTTACGAAGACACTGTGTTGGACTGTGAAATCGGCTCTTAGACTCATTGGAAAGCATAAAGGTGCTTAAACATTTCAGTTTTTATATTTATTTTTTATTATTATTTTACTGTAGATTTTCTATGAGGAACTTTCCAAATTCCAAGTAAATATTTGGAAGAACTACCTGTTATTTCCTCTTGCTGGAGCAGAGGAAAAAGCAATATGTATCTCACTTTTTTTCTTTTTTTTTTTTTTAGTTCTAAAAGAGCTGTAAGGCCATAACATTTTGTTCAAATAATGGTTTGATAAATTGTTCAGTAATATATAAATAAGAAATGACTCATGTATGTTGTACAGGTCTGTGTTAGGTGCCCAGTTGCCTAGTAAGTGAGGATAGAGTCACCCGCTGGTTGTTAGTTCCATCTGATAGGAATATGCAATGCAAAAATGCCGCTATATTGGACAAGAATATCCACCAGTTACTCGTTCGTAGATTTGCCGCGCTGGGCTGATATGATTTTTCACCAAATTTAGTGAAGAACCCACTCAATTGGCAATCCTGTGATGCACGCTGTATGTTTTATTTGATTATGTAAATTTCAGTTTACGACCATTTTGACTTATGACCTGCCTGTTGGAACTGAACCTCGTTTTAACTTGAGGACTATCTGTACACCGGGTATTCGATATATGCGAGTTCGAAATATGCAAATTCGCTCATATGCGACTTAACCTAAATGAGCAAAATATTTGTTTTATGCGAGAAAAATTCGCTATTATGCGAGTAGCGGCGCTGGTGCGACCGGTTGGTGAGGTATGGTGGCCGACTTGCACTAGAGGGCGGCGGGTGCAAATGTTTTCCCGCACTTTCCTCGCCTATAATTAACCTTTTCCTCCCTCTGATCTTAAAGATAATCCCTAGGTAGCTAATTATAATTATCAACTTAAATCGTAGACTTTGCGTGTGTCTCCCCGAAAGGAATCAATGTGCTTTATTATTGTGAAACGATGCTGGAATAAATAGTTAGAGGGTTCGAAAACGGGTTGTGGAACATAACCCCCTATAATTAATGGGATGATAGGTTCGATATATGCGAATTCACATGATACAAGCTTTTTGCAGAACGTAACCCTCGCATATAACGTATACTGCCTGGTGTACTTGAATTATCTCAGTGAAGTATTATGGTACTCTGCCTCACAGCTCCTTTAGAGAACCAAAGCAATGCCTCTCCCTCTGCTCCAGCCAGAACAATTTTTTATTTTTTATTTATTATTTTTTTTTTTTACGTGTACGCCTGTTGCGCCGGTAGGCTCTCTTGAGGGGCCTGGATGGAAGTCGGCCCAAGCCCATCATGGCACAGGCAAGTGTTTATAGTGGCACCATCTTCTCTGGGCTCATGCTGCCCCCCGGAACTCCTACACATTTGCAAAGTTCCCCATTCAAGTCATGTAAATTTCACCAGTACATTATCATTGTAAGTAATGTATTACTTTTCATTGTACATATTATTTTAATGGCATATTTATGTATTACTCTGATTTGTTCCTTGTTAAATGTAAATTTCAAATTCACTGCATGTTCTATATCTGCATTTATTTCTTTAAATTTTTTTTTTACATAATTCTTGTAATACGATTTTACACAAACTAAATCAGGCACCATTTTGATCTTGAAAAGTCCATTTGTGTGCTGGGAAGGAATACATAAATTGAAAGTCATGAATTATCAGAATTAATAAACTCAACTGATTTGAGAGATTCTTCCGTCCCAAGGATCAGTGAGAAATAAACTCACTCTCCTTAAGCTTGGCAGGATGTGATTGGTATTTAGGAAAATATATTTGTGGGGTAACCATTGGGTGTTTGGGTGGGGGAGCAGTCTTGTTTGTATATGTGGGGGCGTGTTAGGAGGGAGTGTGTTTGGCAGGTAGGGGAAATTGAGCTGGATGGAAGCATTGGAGGGAGGCAGGTATATACAGTCATCCCTCAAATAGTACAGTTTCCAATAGTTCTGTTTTTGTGTTTGGCAGGTAGGGGAAATTGAGCTGGATGGAAGCATTGGAGGGAGGCAGGTATATACAGTCATCCCTCAAATAGTACAGTTTCCAATAGTTCTGTTTTTGTGTTTGGCAGGTAGGGGAAATTGAGCTGGATGGAAGCATTGGAGGGAGGCAGGTATATACAGTCATCCCTCAAATAGTACAGTTTCCAATAGTTCTGTTTTTGTGTTTGGCAGGTAGGGGAAATTGAGCTGGATGGAAGCATTGGAGGGAGCAGGTATATACAGTCGTCCCTCAGATAGTACAGATTCCAATAGTTCTGTTTTGGTTTTATGTGGATTTTCATGGAAGATCTTTTAGGATTTTTAAATTTCCTGCTCGTCGGGAAATTTAAAAATCCTAAAAAAATCTTCTATGAAAATCCACATAAAACCAAAACCGAACTATTGGAAACCGTACTATTTGAGGGATGACTGTGTGTATATATATATGCACACACACACACACATATTTTTTTCATGGGGCAGGGGGGGACGATTGGTTCAGAGCTTCATGTCAGTGCAGTGTCAGGAGCCTCATATGCAATCACCAATCATTCACCTACATTCAGTGTTATTCAACTATGGCCACCCATGTACTCGTAGTCATCCATTTGTTGTATAAGCACCAAACAGTCATTCATGTAATATATTGACAGTATAGTTTAGTCTATATACTCATTTACTGTAAAAGCGGAGTCCTCACATGCTTCACTGACATCCAGATCACCGACACTAGTCAGACTTCATGAGGAGTGAATGGCTATTTATGATGTACAGACTGATGAATGCTTGCTAGTGTAGGCAATAGAGGTAAATAACATATTACTATAGGCATTGGTACTTAAGTCTCAGAGCAGGAGAGGAATATTCATCAATGGAAGCTTTGTTTTTATGCTTCAGAAAAATTGTTGTAGTACAGTAGTCTCTCAACCACAAGTTATCCCATCACACAAGTATCTACAGATCATTGTCAGTATTTTTTTCCTTCATGTGTAGCATAAAACCCCTTGCATTTGCAGTGCATAGGCATGGAAAAGAAAGCCCATACTGTTTCCAATGGTAGCATTACATGTAATTAAATTTTGTCTCTTTTTCTTCTGCCACAAATTCGTATGGAAAAAGCTGAATTAATTTTATGGCTGTAAAGGTTAAATATGTTAACAAAGCAGAATATTTACTTTGTATCGGTAATATTCCTTTTCCTGCTTCCATGTGTTTGAGAAACCAAGGCAGTTATTGAGAAATGCATTATTTTAAGTTTTATCTATGCCTCTCGACAACCTATGTGTCTTCATACCACATAACATAATTTATAGGTGACAGTGACATCTTTCCTAATGCTAATAGCTATTCCTTGAAAATATTTAAAAAATAAATGAAATATTTCATAGAACCCATTTCCTGTCATCTGATCTCATGGTGCTCTCTAAGATGTATCCAAACAGCATGAGAGACAGGATTAAAATATCTTTAAACCACCGTCTACTATAACCCCCATGAATCCAAACATTTATATACTTGCTCAGTAGCTGTACCTAAATTCCCTTGTAACACTAGTTGGTGAAAACTTTGGAATATCATCCCTGCTATCCAGTGGCACCATGACAGAGGTTGAATATAGCTGAGTATTGTAGCTCTGTACTTCTTTAGAGTCTGAGAAGATTGTTACAAAATCATGTGTCATCCAGGGAAATACTTGAACTGTAGCAAATAAAAGAAATACATACCTTGTTGTATTATTGAAAGAGTGAGACTTAACAAAATACTTTTTTTTTCTTTCTACATCTAAGCCTATAGCGTCGGTAGGCTCTCTTGAGGGGCCTGGATGGTAGTCGGCCCCAGCCCGTCATGGCGCAGGGAAGTGTTTATAGTGGCGCCATCTTCTCTTGGCTCATGCTGCCCCCTGGAACTCCTTCTTGATTCACTTGGACGATTTCCTCTAGAGTCCGGGTTGATGGGTGGTCCTCAGGACAGCATGTGGGTAGTTTTAAGCCACTCGGCGGTGACTGAAAAATCCGAGGTGGTAGCGTGGGGATTCGAACTCGCGTCGTCCATCACGTGGTGAATGTGGGCCCAGCACGCTTCCACTCAACCACCGCCTACCCAACAATGCAACATAAGTAGGGTTAGCATTGGAACTTTAACCCGGTAGCAGCGACGGGCCAAATTTGTGGCTTTACCGTGTAGCAGTGACGGGCCAAATTTGTGGCTTTACCGTGTAGCAGTGACGGGCCAAATTTGTGGCTTTACCGTGTAGCAGTGACGGGCCAAATTTGTGGCTTTACCGTGTAGCAGTGACGGGCCAAATTTGTGCCATGATTTAAACCCCCCAAAATAGATGATACATAATCTGATCACAAATGCTTTGATATATATTATGAAATGGTTTGTGTGAGGGGTGATTTTTTCTCATTTTTCTCGCTTGGGGGGACCATTAAGAAACATGATCCCGGCTGCTACCACCGGGTTAAATATCAATTGGTCAGTAGGGGCATACACTGGGAGGGCACATCGCCTCACTCTCCCTACACGCTAATCCCTGTGGTTCCTTCAAACAAGTCCTCACGCAGCCATGCTCAACTTTGTGGGCATCCCTGTGGCTTCCTTCACTTGGGGGGGCTTCGTGGTGCAGTGGTTAGTTAGCACACTTAGCTCACAACCGAGAGAGCCCGGGTCCGATTCCCCAGGGGAGTGGAAAAATTTGGGCAGCTTTTCCAATACCCTACGCCCCTGTCCACCCAGCAGTGAATGGTTACCAGGTATTATTCGGGGTTTTTGTCCCGTCTCCTGGGATCTGTTCCCTTCTCCTATAATTCCTTCCCCTTCTGTCTCTCTCCGGCATATGACCACAGATGTTGCGCCGACTAAACGAAACTTTCCAACTTTCCTCCACTTGGGATTAACTCTTATAGCAACAACTCCATGAACAGGGTGGACATCTGGATAATGTGACACACGCCTGTATAGTCAGAGTTGATATTCATGAACTATAAAGGTAATTGGGCTCGATTCAGTTTTCCGGAGTAATTGTTGATGTGACACAAAGTCATTCCAGTGATATCTGTCCCATGATTCTACATAGGCACTTGTTGAATTAAATTGGGCAATCCGCACACAGCCAACTCAGCTCCCCAACTCATCCTCCCTCTCATGTTTGTCGGTAAATGAGTGCCTATTTATAGTTTGAAACAAAATGTACATAATGAATGTTAGGGTTAAAATGTTATTGTTAGGTTGGCTACACTGTAGTTCCTGGGTTGGCAACACTGGGTGGGAGCAGTAATGGCAGCTTGGTTTAGTTGCAGCTGCCAGTGTCCAGCCAGCCCTCACCAGCGCAAGCAGCTCAGTAGATATTTACTCCAATCTCCGCATTATTATTGTTACAACACTGATATTACCATATGATCATAGCTTCAGCATTTATAGTGTTTTGTTTGTATATTATGTGTTCTTGTATTAGGTTGTTTGTGTTTTATCCCTGCTGTTTGTATAGCATTTCTCTCTCTGTTTACAGAGTATGGCATAGACTTTAAGCTGAATAAAGCCTTGGGAAAAGGTTTGAGTTTTATCACAACAATGAAATCTGTGACATTTTTCCATTATAAGATAT
>NC_066512.1:721132-736132 GCF_024679095.1 Eriocheir sinensis
AACGAAATACCTATATATATATATATATATATATATATATATATATATATATATATATATATATATATATATATATATATATATATATATATATATATATATATATATATATATGTATATATATACTTTAAAACCTTTATAACTCGGAATGTGATGTAACTCGGCAAGGTAACAAAATATTCAGTTAAAAAATAAAATTCGAATTCATACAAATAACGAAAAAACAAAAGGAAAAATTCAAGCATCTCGGCATATTGCCGAGCTAGACCACATCCTGTTGTTAACACTCGGGATGCCTCACCCGCATTTTCTTTGAACGTGTATCCACACTTGGGCCACGTGATCTCACTCTCCAGCACTCTCTGATTCATCTCGGTATGCTGCCGATTCATCTCCACATCTCGTTATTTACACTCGCCAAGACTTCCCGCGCAATCCCTGTATTAAACATGTACCCTCAGTCTCCTTGCCCGGTCCTCAAACACCCATGTGTTGTCTGCTTGGACTACATGACTACAGCAGTCTTTTCATTGGTAATTGTTATTTCAAGCTTTTACTGCTGCTGTGTAGTGCAGTGTTTTCAATTTTCTTATTGTTTATGCAGATGGGGAGAAGAGGAATGGGGTATTTGCATAACTCGGAAAATTGAATAACTCGGCAAGGTTTGGATCCCCTATCATGCCGAGTTATAAAGGCTTAAAGGTTTTACTGTAATTTTTTTTTTTTTTTTTTACAGCTAAGGAGACAGCTCAAGGGCGCAAAGAAAAAAAAAGAAAAAAAGGCCCGCTACTCACTGCTCCCGAACAGAGGTTAAAGGAGTGTCCAAAATCAGAGGTTAATTTCGGGAGGAGAGGTGTCCTGATACCCTCCTCTTGAAAGAGTTCAAGTCGTAGGCAGGAGGAAATACAGATGAAGGAAGATTGTTCCAGAGTTTACCAGCGTGAGGGATGAAAGAGTGAAGATGCTGGTTAACTCTTGCATAAGGGGTTTGGACAGTATAGGGATGAGCATGAGTAGAAAGTCGAGTGCAGCGGGGCCGCGGGAGGGGGGGAGGCATGCAGTTAGCAAGTTCAGAAGAGCAGTCAGCGTGGAAATATCGATAGAAGATAGAAAGAGAGGCAACATTGCGGCGGAATTTAAGAGGTAGAAGACTATCAGTATGAGGAGGAGAGCTGATGAGACGAAGAGCCTTAGCCTCCACTCTGTCCAGAAGAGCTGTGTGAGTGGAGCCCCCCCACACATGAGATGCATACTCCATACGAGGGCGGACAAGGCCCCTGTATATGGACAGCAACTGTGCAGGGGAGAAGAACTGGCGGAGACGGTACAGAACGCCCAGCCTCGAGGAAGCTGATTTAGTAAGAGATGAGAGATGAAGTTTCCAGTTAAGATTTTGAGTTAAGGATAGACCGAGAATGTTTAGTGTTGAGGAAGGTGATAGCTGGGTGATATATATATATATATATATATATATATATATGTATATATATATATATATATATATATATATAGATATATATATATATATATATATATATATATATATATATATATATATATATATATATATATATATATATATATATATCACAGGTGACATATATATATATATATATATATATATATATATCTATATATATATATATATATATATATATATATATATATATATATTTGAATTCAGATGAAAGTCAGTGGCAGAGGTCGAACATGGTTTGCCGCGGGTGCCACATTCATTACTTTATTTAAATTAATAAAAGAAGTTCAAGACGACGACGAAGCTGTTCTTGCTCAGATTAAGTGCCACGGGCCTTCCCTTTCCTGGTAAACTGCATTCATTGAGGTCAACTTTTCTTTCAAGACCGTGAGATGTAGGTGCAGGAAGTTCACGAGCAACAAGCTACTTCATTTACGCCGCTCGCTGAACATTCTCCTCGGTGCTACCTAATGGGAGTGCAATGTTTACTTTTTTAATAGTGATAGGCAACCATCCTTAGCGGCTCTAGGGTATTATTTAAGCTCCCATAGCTACTATTGGTTGGGATAGGCTTCCGTGTTTGTTTTTAGGCTAGGTTACTCGGGTTATTTTTGTTCACATTCAGTTGCGATAATATGATGCCCTTTTTCAGAGATACGTTGCCATATCCTTTAGGGTGATAGGTTACTTGCCTTTGTGGTGATGAGTCATGATCAGTTAGGCTTACTTTTTTTTTTTTTTTTTTTTTTTTACCTTTCTTTGGGAGGGTTATCTAGAAGCAAATTTTCTGTCTTTTTTTTTTTTTTTTTTTTAAGGAATCTGAGCATAACTTTCCGTTGAAATATCGCACTGAAATAATCTTCCTATTGTGTTGATCAGCCATGGCAGTTAATTGTTGGAAGGGAGGTGACAGATTAGTTATCAAGACTTGTTTAATGAGATTCTATTGGTCTAGTAAGAACAATATATATCATTAATGGTATCTCTTCTTGCTAACAAGTCTGGTTTATTACATCCTAATAGAGAACTTTTAGGTATCTCACAAGCCACTGTATTTGCAAGGCAACTCGAAAAGGCATATAATTTTCGTCCATTCATTGGAACTTATGGCCTATCTCAATTTTTCATTTCAGAAATTAGCCAGTTCATCAGACATCATAATGCAGTATACTTATGTATCGTTTACCAAGAGGTTCCTCCTTCGCACACTAGCGCACAGTAAAGTTGGGAGAATACGCCATTAGCTGCGTGTGATTACAGTGCTCATCTCCGTATCATATGTTCTTAAGCCTATGGCGGGTGAGAACCCACTAACCCGACACAGTGCCAGTACAACATCCGGGTCACGACAGTTTACCTTCCCAAGGTTCTTCAGGTACCCATTTATCAACCAACCCGAAAGGAAGAATGAACAAATGGGTGGCCGGGCAGTGCGCGATTGCCCCGGCCGGGATTCGAACTGGCAAGCCCGCAGATTATTTTGTCCGCACGCTAACCACTGCACTACGAGACGCATAGTCTACAGTGATTATAGTTACAGCAAAGACTGCCAAACTTTACTGAGACAACCAAAAACAAATTAATATTAAGGCAACAGAGTTGGAGCCACAACGAGTAAAATCCAAATATGAAACACTTGAGGTACAGTCGACGATAGAGAGTAGTGTCACGGTTTTCAGAATGTTTAGCCTGGTGGCGGTATCTGGCAACTATACCACGGTGGCGCATTCACTGGTGATGTTAGTGACGCGTTTCAGTGTGTATCGTGTGTGTGTGACCGTGAAATTATAATATTGTATAATATTATATTATATTATAATATAATGTAGTTAGAAATATACAAGATTACATGAATTCAATTTAGAAATGCGATAATGAATGTCTTCTACATGATGATGATGATGACGACGAGGTAAAACATCACGAACAGTCCGAAACACTTTCTTATTAAACTTTGAAAATACCGCGTGCAATGCTGTCCTTCACAGGGGCAGGCGTGTAATTCATGCTCCTTACCATCAAACAGCAAATAGGCTTGAGGGTCTGTTTAACTCGCAGCCTTAATTCCCGTTACTATAAAGCCTCAAAGACAGTTCAGGAGATCATTAAAAATCTAAAATCATTTCTCAGTGAAGATTACGTAATATCAAAGTATAAATACGTGTGTGTGTGTGTTGATCTCGGGGCGTCGCTGACTAGCTGACCCCTTCGTTTTTAGCTGATGGACATATGTCTCCCGTCCCCACCCAGCCCCTCTCTCTCTCTCTCTCTCTCCTATTTTTTTAGGTATTAAAAATTATACGTTTCCACAGCCACTGACGTGACAGCTCAACTGCAGTGCCTGCGGACATAAGGGCTTTAATAGAATACCGCTGCTCCAGCCAAGGCCCGCGGTCGACGACGCCATCATGTGAACGTTTATAGCCTATTATAACGTATTAAAAAAATTATAAAGAACAAGATCTCGGCTGTCAGGAATTTTTTGTTTTTAGTTAAAAGGCATAACAATCTCCCCTAAAAAGTGCAGCATATTTTTAAATGTATCATAGTTTGATAAACAACTTAGAGTTGCTCTTGACTAAATTTGAACGAAACTAAAAGCTCGTGTCAAAATGTAGCGACAGAGCCTAAAGAAAAAATATTTATTAAGCGTTAGCGACGGGCACTTTTGATAAATATCTATCTTAAAATTATGTAGAGTGCACCTGTGACCACCGATCACCACAACAGTACGATTTCGATAGGATGTAATAGTTTTCATGTCGCGTGGAGGGGTTGCCAGATGTCGCTTTCTGAACGAAACTTACTGGACAGTGTGACACTACTCTCTATAGCCGACTAACAAACACGTCAGCGTTGCACGCGTCACGATAGCTTGCCTTTTGTATTTCTGGTAGTGAGTTACTGTGTTGTGATCTGTTGACTGGCACTAAAAATTCTGGAAACTTGACACTTAACACATATACATACAGAGAAAACTTCGAGGTCATCTCTGAAACGTCTAAATAATGTTAAAAGTTTGCTTATTAATACTGACTGGAACCGCCAACCGATGCTCTTACACGCAATGAACAGGTGTCCCGAGAAGCAGCTGTTACCGAAGGCCGGGAAGCGAACCCAACACCTGTGTACCAAGCCTCGCCATTATCTTGTTCTGCGCACGAAGCGAATATGGTTGCCGAGACCATGAAGGTGATGGTTGATGGATATACATATGGGCGTATTAACTTTTAAGGCTACCACTGAGTTTATAATCACGGCCATGGCAGACTGTACACTCGACTGCACTCTTTTCGTTCAGATCTTTTCGGATTTTGTATCAAATCATCGTTCATGCCCACTTGACTCCAACTCCTTCCCTTTCCTGCCCCTCCTCCTCGTCCCTATCGTATTCATTCTAAACCCTTTCCTTTTTCCTTTTCTCCTAATATAATAGCTATGGATCACATATTGGTATCAAAAGAAAGCTCCTGAAGCACAGAATATGAATATTAAATTGAATCACAAATACCAGACATGATACTATTTGTATAAGGAAAAATTACCAGTTACATTGAAAAATATTGATTAATTTCAACATAAATTTGCTCATAACTAACAAGATATTAAAATATGTGATAGCTTGTTGTGAAGCCCTTTCCTTGGCCTTTATTTTGGTATCTAATTATGTCCTAATAGTATTAATGGACTAACTCGCAGGAGAGAAAAATCACCTGTAAGTCACGCTAGAACAAATCACACGTCATACATAAAAAACGGTTGATAACCATAGCTGGGCACGATAACAGAAAACCTTATTCCCGATAACCGGTAACTGATAATGGAAAACATTATCGATGATAACGGATATTCGTTAACTGGAGACACAAATATAGGCGATACCCGATACCCGATACCCGATACAAATTCACAATTCCGATACTAGCTAGCGATAAGTCCGATAGGCGAAAACGATACTATATTGATATTTCAAATAAAAAAAACATAGATGAATTCAAATTTTCATTATCTGTATTTTAGAAAACTTACAAAACCTGAAAACCACACGTTGACACGTAGCTATGGACAGTAATACTACAAACGCCTGAACCGGTGTTCTGTTATTTGGCGTCCCCACCGTCAAAAGCTGGCGCTTTTGTTTACAAACACTAGCCTCTCGTGAACTGCGCATGCTCAGACCAGCAAGCATAGACCTGTACAGTCTCATAAAGCTTTTTAACTGTAATTGAGAGTTGCTGGAAGGCTGAATCAGACATACAGTACCACTACCACCATCCTCGCTGTTTCTAGAACGACACTGTACGAGTTGTATTTATATGTACAGAGTATCGTTCTAGAAACAGCGAGGATGGTGGTACTGTATGTCTGATTCAGCCTTCCAGCAACTCTTAATGCGTTAAAAAGCTTTGTCAGACTGTACAGGGCTACGCTTCCTGGTCTGAACATGCGTAGTTCACGAGAGACCAATGTTTGTAAACAAAAGCGCCAGCTTTTGACGATGGGACACCAAATAACACAACACCGGGTGCCTTCAATACCATGGCATGCTCACACAAACGAATATGGAATATCAAATTTGAGGCAGTGAATAATCATTTTTGGGGCAAAGTTAAATGATTGTTCTCTTTGATATATTGATATTTGAGTGTAACATAAAAAAATAACCTAGTGTTTTAATGTTGATCTAAGTATGAAATCTCTTCACCGAAGATATTCCATACCCCGAAGTTTTTTCATACAACACCGGGCGCCCGGGCCACGCATGCGCAATAGGGAGGAGACTTTTTTTCTGAGAGGCGGAAAAAAGTAGCGATTGTCGCTAGTTTGGTTACAAAAGTAACGAAGATACCGATATATATTTACATAAGTAGCGGATGGCCGATAACCCGATTTTGTTATCAGCGATAAAGTATCGCGATAACTTATCGCGATAACGCCCAGCTATGTTGATAACACAAGGAAGGCAAAGAAATATAGAATGCTATCATACATTTTTGAAGACTATAGACATTGGTCTTTCAATTAATCACTATGAAATTTCCTGCCCCAAAATGGTACCGACCAACCCCCCAGGCGCATGGACTATTGTGTTCCATCTCTCTCTCTCTCTCTCTCTCTCTCTCTCTCTCTCTCTCTCTCTCTCTCTCTCTCTCCAAGACAATTTCCAGGGAATTTGACGTAGGTTTCCTTGACTCTTGGGACCACTTTTTTTTTTCTTTTTTGTTTTTTTACCGCCAGGGACATTCTACATTTGTCGTGGCCATGCAGGTCAGCCTATGTCTGGCCCAATTTTTTTTCCTCTCTGTGCAACTCCGGATGACTATTCAGGGAGCGATGGGTATAAAAAACTGAACGAGCTGGCAACCCCAAATACCTTAACAGTCAGACAGTCATACCACGACGCTTGTCCAGACACGACCCAATCTTAGTAGGGTCGCCAGAAGGCTTTTCATGCGCCCCCCGGAAATATACTTCTAACTGGCATTTCCAGGTAGGAAAATATCCCCAAAACGATTAGGTATGTTAACTTTTCGAAAAACTGTCTCACGTACCCTTTATACAAGTGAGGGTGGGAAATTATGTCCGTTGAGAAGTTCGATCTTTTGAAGTGGTACATGTTACTGATTTAGCGGTGATATGTTACTCATTATATATAATAATCAAGTTTACCAGCATGATTAGTTAATAATTATGTGATAATAAGGCTATAGTAACTTTGCAGCGATAGATTACCCTTATGATACGTCACGAAATTCATGATCATAGATTAATAATAAAGCATCAAAAAGATGTTGATTTTGTCAGTGGTGATAGGCTAATCGGATCTTCAAAAAGTTGTGATTTTAATAACACGTACCATCAAGTGATACTCAAATTTACACAGAAACCTTAACAGAAGTACGTGTTCCTTACAATTAATACAGGTCATATTAACACCTTTGAGCTTGTGAAAATAATGAAGAAACAATACGTAGCCTAATACTCGGCATTAACCACATTCCCGTGAACCCATATTAATAAAACACCATCGATTGTTCTACCTACTGAAGTAACGTAACTCCATTCACTCGTCTATTATAGTGCCACCTCACAGTGAGTGGATAACACAGCATTATATAACTGTTCATGAATCACAACTCAAAATCTTTAGAAATCATTCCTCCTTATTTGATTAGGTAATATAATAGTCCGAGAGCTAGCTACGGGTGATTTTACCCCAACGAGCCCAGAAGATATAATGCTCTAACTTGGTTAAGTTTATCACCGACAATAATTGAAAAAGGTTTGTCAGCTGCTTCAACTCGGGTGGGTGTTGCCCCCAGGGGGTGCCAAAATACCCCTTTTTGAGGTTGATTTTACTTTTCAAACTATACACTTCAAACTTTGTATATAAAACTATGTATTTATTCTTAATAATATGGCGATATAACTCACAGAATATTTAAGGGGGATGAACGGGTCAGCTGCCCTTAAAAAGACCCTAAAAGTGTTGGATTTTACCCCAAAAGCTACACGAATCATATTCACTCAGTATAATGATAAAATGCAGTAGATATGAATCTACTAATAACTGACACTATTTCTCGGTGGTAAAAGGGGGTCAGCTGCCCTCCAAATTTAGTCTGATTTTGGCCCTTGGGGTAAAAATGTCTTACCCCAAGAGCTACACGTACCAAAATGCAGTAGCACAGAGTTAATCTGTCCAAATTGATAATGAGACTAAAACTGACAACATTATCAGGTGGTAAGATGTGGTCAGCTGACCTCCAAATTTTGCCCATTTTGACCCCGTGAGGTAAAAAAAGACAACTATGAGTTACAGTTTTTATATTTATTATATAGTTACTTTAAGTAACAAAAGTAATGTTGGAGTAAAAACTGACTTATTTTTCTGGTGGTAAGATGGAGTCAGCTGACCCCCAAAATGTGTCCCATTTAGTTCCTAGGGGTAAAATAAAATAAATTGTTCGTACAACATTCAGACTTCTACCATAGGTAGAATAAGTAGCTTAACTAATATTGACATATTAACTGACATGATTAAAGGGTGGTAAGTTAGTGTCAGCTGACCCCCAAAATTTACATCTCTTTGTTCCTAAGGATAACAACAACAACAACAAAAACTGTTCCTACAACTTTCAGATTTCTACCATAGGTAGAATAAATAGTTAAACTGATGCTGACATTTAAACTCACTTGATTTAAGGGTGGTAAGTTAGGGTCTGCTGACCCCCAAATTTCCCCCTCTGGTTCGTAGGGGTAATGAAATAAATGATGTTCTTACAATTTTCTGTTAACAAATGCCTACCTAAGAACTTACTCTAAAATCAGATATTTGTCAGGGCTGACCGGCCTTAAATGGTACTCGGTTGTTTGATGTTCTCCTATCTACCAAACTCGTGTCTTGTGTTTCCGCTGATCCGAGACGGGAGGTTACAATGAGAGAAAAAAATAATCTGAAGCCAGGCTTCATTCACAGATTCATTGTCTCATTGCTAGTATAATAATTCATTGGGAGGTATTGTGGGGAGTGTGCTGAACACGGCTCCTCAGTCTCGCCCTCTCCAGCCATGTACAACGAACCAACTCTCGGATTTCCCGTATGTAAGTATTTTCATTGTTTGTATTATGTTATCTTTTTTTGATATATACTATCATTGTATGCGTATATAGGTATACTTGTTGTGATTATTTATAGGGTGTGTGTGTCATGGTATGTACATATGGTGGTGTATCGGTGATATAAATCATACGTTAAAGAGCAGTGATTCCAAACCTTGGTGGAACCCCTCCCATGAATTTTCATTTTCCAAGGCACCCTTGTTAATAGTGTTCTCATGCAAGATATGATCGTCTGTTTTTTTTAAAGTTATTAAGCAATGTATACTGAGTTTGGAATTCAAGATTGCATCAAAAGAGCTAATATGATAGACTTGGTGAAAAGTCATACTGTAATAGCACAGGATTATTTTACGATTTTTTGGAGAACCCTTGGTGATGGTCGCCGGAAACCCCCAGGGTTCTACGAGCTCCTAGTTGGTGATCTAAGTTATAGAGTGTTGATTGTCTGTGTTTTTATTATTAAACTGTTTTTTTGTGGCTGCACTGTGTGGCTGCTTGGTGCTGTGACGGCCAGGATAACAGTACCTGGGTTTGCACCAAACGAGAGGGAAGGCTCGCTATGAGGCTCTGCTCATAGGGGTCGTGCAAGCAACGTCGTGGTTAACTGCATGGTGTGGTGTAGTCAACTGACATGTGTCAAACGCATAAGCCGGAGTAGTTATGCAAAGCGTAAGTGGTAGTTCCCATTTTGTTTTGCTTAATATATTATCATCTACTTACTTTGTTTTTGCTTGTTAGTTATTGTTTGACGGCAACATTATTGACACATACGTGGAGCACTTCAAATCAAGGTATATCCACAACTTTCTATGTACGTACTACCCTAACACCATTCGATGAACTTTTCAGAGAACATGTGTATGATTTCTTTGGAAATCTAAAAACACGGTTTATGACGATGGATGAGGGCGATGTAATATCAGGAGGTTAGTGGTTTCATTTTGCTAATTTAGAAGAATCAAATTCTGAGTATTTTTTATACTTTTTTTTATTACTGTTACTAGTTTGAAATGCCGATGTTAAAAGGTTCTTTATCATAACTTTTAGGTGATGATTTGTCTGGTGATCTCAGCACAGACAAGATTGCATCAAATAGTCAAGACCATCCAGCAATCCAGTCACTGTCGTCAGGTCAGGAAAGCAATGAATTATCAGACAATCAAAACACTAAATCTGCGCCTGGTAAGTCATTTAACTCGCTGCACACTTTTTCTTGCAAAATGCTTTATATTGTGATACACTATACATGTAAAACTATTGTTGTTGGGGTTCCCTGCATGAAACATGTTTTTTTGGTGTAAGGGATGCACGGGCGGGGTGAATAACGGGGTACAGTGAGTTTTTCAAACTTTAAAGCACTTTATTATTATGAAAACCAAGCACCAGTTATATTACAATATAATTATAAATTGTGACAGTTGATAACAAATATAATTGAAAACAGAGTGACTGTGGCCTGATAAGGGTACTGTTGTGACTTTTCAGATGAAATGCAGTGTTCCTTACACATCAAGAGCAGTGATAAGTATCAAGATTTTGGTAGAGTCATTTGCTTCAAAGATGACAAGTTGGCAAAATGCAAGGAAATATTAATGCTACGAAAACAAAAAAACTTGAAATATGCTGACATATCCCTGCCAACTGTAGTAGACAGTATCCATGGTTATCACCACGAGTGCTATAGGAAATTTACAGCATTACCAAAGGCTCACAGATCTGCAACCAAACCTTCGTGTCACATGAGCCAAGAAAATCCTTCATGTCACATGAGCCAAGAAAAACAATCACTAAGCTTGAACGAATCGGCAGCAACATCGAAAGAGGGCACATGTGATTTCCAGCCGATGTGCTTGTTTTGTGGATCGGCTAGAAAAAAAATTAAAAACGTGGAGCAAAAATTAGTTTCAGCTGAGACAGCCCAGTTTGCTGCAAACATTCAAGAATATGCTGAAATGAAAGGGGATGAAAAATTGTTAACACAGATAAGAGACCAGGATTTTTTTGCAAAAGGATTGAGGTACCACGCCAACTGTCGCTCACTGTACCAGAGTCAAGCAAGGGCAATGTCCAAAAATGGAAATCAACCAAGGGCAGGGTACATAAGCAGAGAGAAAGAAGTTCATAGAGAGGCTTTTGACTCATTGATATCTTACATTGAACAGAATGTAATTGAGAAGCGCGAGGTGCATTTGTTAACTGACCTGAACACCTATTATACAGCCACTGTTCATGAAATAGGTGGTGAGGACTTTCAACATGCAACCCCAACAGCACAAAAGCTGGATGAAAAATTAACCAAACATTTTGGTGAGAGGATCGTGGTTCAAAAGGGAAAGACAAAACGTGGAAGTATTGTCCATTCGTCTGAGATGTCAAAAGAAGCAGCACTTGCTTTCAAATTTGATAAACTCGTGGATACTAAAATGAAAATCAGAGATGCAGCATTGGTACTTCGTGAAGCCATCATGAAAGCCCCACAAAAGCAAATACCTTCAAGTCCGACCATGCAAGATATAATTGGTGGGGAAGTTGATGTCCCGGAGTTAGTCCAAGACTTCTTCAAATACTTAGTTGGTGGTCCAGACTCAAGAATATGGAAACAACCAGGAAAACAGCGGCGAATCAGGGCTATTAGTCAGGATGCAGTATTTTCTGCAACATCTGGTAAGAAAAAACCAGGAAAGCATCTGATTACAGCTCTGGCTATGAAGAGCATGACTGGGTGTAGAAAAGTAATAGAAGTGCTGAACAGAATGGGTCATTGTGCCAGTTACCATACGGCTGAAGAAATAGAAACTGAACTAACATTTTCGGTCAAAAATAATGACAACGAAATGCCGTTTGGTATGCACTCAGGAAATGAATATGGAACTGGAGTAGCCTGGGGCAACTTTGATCGATTTGTTGAAACTATGAGCGGCAAGGACACACTTCATGATACAGTTGCCATAGCGTACCAGCTCGTTGAAGCTAAAGCCTCAGCCCAAAAGCCAGAGTCAGATAGAATTCACCATGAGAATATTACTGAAACAAAAACAAAAGCATCCCTGCCAACAATTGGAGTCGGCCTAAGCAAGAAAAGGCGGCGTTCCTATGAAACTGAAAGCTCTGAAATTCAGCCTTATCATAAAAAACCACGCCTAGAAAACGCCGGGTTACTGGCTGCCGATGATATCAGACTTCTGACAAGTGAGGAAAATGTTGACTTAGGGTCATGGAAGAAAGATGTTCTCTGGATGTTGGATGTGTGGCAAAATCCAAATACACCAATGTGGGCAGGATGGAATGCAGAGAGAGTTTATGACTAGAAAACAGATGAAAGTTTGGTATTTGCCACAAATAAACCAATCACCCACATCAAATGCTGTCGTTGTTGAAACAATGAAAAGGTCACAGAAATTAGCAGAGGAGTCCAACAAGTCTTGCATGGTTGTCACCTACGACCTAGCCATAGCAAAAATAGCTTTGCAAATACAAGCCCAGGAAAAGCCGGTATTTGACAATCTCTTCATTTCACTTGGGTCATTCCATGTGGAGAAAGCATATTTTTGTGTCATTGGGAAGCTGATCGCTGAATCTGGTGCCCCGCACATATTGAATAAGTGCGGTGCACTAGCAGTGGGCTCTATAAACGGATTTATCAAAGGAAAGCATTACAACCGCTGCAAGAGAATACACGAACTGCTAGCGGTTTCTCTGGAAATACTCTTTTTTTTTTAATGGTTTCAAAAAAGCCAAAACGACCCTGACATAGTACCAGTGCTTCAGAATGAGCTAAAATGCATCAGTGATTCTCCAGATATCAACAAATACCAACATTCAAAGGAAGGAAACGACATATTGGAAAGATACAGAGACTTCTATGAAAAAACACTGGCCGGGGACAATGGAAAAACTGCACAGTTTTGGTGTAGCTACATCAGCCTGATGCACCTGTACCACAGATACAGCCGCAGTGTCAGAACCGGAGACTTGGAGGGGTACACAAACACATTGCTGCAAATGGCAAACTATTTCTTCGCCTTGAACCATCACAACTATGCCCGCTGGACAGTAAAGTATCACGATAATCTACTGAAGCTTAAAGAAACACATCCAGAAATCTATGAAGAATTCAAAGACGGACTGTTTTCTGTTAAGAGAACCAAGAAGCCATTCTCTGGAAGTCCAATTGATCTGACATTGGAGCAAACTATAAACAAGGATGCTGCCAGCCAGCGGATTGGAATTGCCGCAATGACAAACTCCATATCTGCAAGGCAAAGATGGGCCGAATCTCATTTCATTCGGACATCCATTCTGTCACATGTATTTCAAGAAGCTGGCATGCATAAAAAAGATGTAACACATGGACTGAAGAAGCATGCAATTAGGAAGGACAACAAAACAGTCAAGGACATAATCTACATGATAAAAGAAACAATGAATCCATTCACTGAAGACATAGACTCCAAACATCTGTACAATATTGGGACTGGAAAAACTGCTCCAGAGGAAGTAGAAAGCTTTCTCCTCAATGTCAGGGAAGCAGGTGAAGTCCAGAGAAAGAAGTTCATGAATGAGTGCCGCCAAGAGCCTGGAAGGTTTCTAGCAAAGATTACTCGGCAAGAGGTGTCAACATTTGCAACTGCAGGAACAAAATCAAAGAAAACAGATGTAAAAAGAGTGGCAGCATGTATGGTCCGTGACTTGTTTGGTAGCATTCTGTATGCTTCAGTAGAGAAACGCATCGACTTAGCAGAAGTGCTAAAATATCCTCTGACACCTGTACCATTATCACTCTGTCATGTGGATGGTACAATGCTGAAAACACCAAAATCGGCTCTGATGCAATATCTTGAGAACAAGGTGAAATCAAACTCTCCGGAACACATCGATGTCACCATAATCGATGCATCATTTTACTTCCATCTATTGCCAGGTGCAGCCCTTCCCACGAAATTTGGTGGGATATCATCACACATTTTACGGAAAATCATGGCATCAGAAGGCGATGAAATTCACTTCGTGTCTGATAAATGGCTAAGTCCATCAATCAAAGACTGTGAAAGAGCTGCAAGGGATGGATCTGTTGATTCATTCAAAATAACAGGTGGCAGTCAGAAAAGACCAGCCAATTGGATGAGTGCTTTACGCAACGCAGGATTTAAAGAATCTCTGGTCAAGTACTTGGTTGCTAGTTGGTCAGATGATTGCAATGTGAAACACTTGGGAACCAAAACCTTGTATGCAAATGATGGCGACACCTGCTACAAATATGTGGTGGAAGGGAATTCGGTCATGAAATCAGAAGAATCAAGATACAGCAATGACCACGAAGAAGCAGACGCAAGAATGTTCTTCCATGTGCACAAGATAACTGGACAGAAAAACATAGTGATAAGAGCGAATGACACTGACTGCTTAGTTATTGGTCTTGGATCTCAGTCAAACTTCTGTAATCACAAGGTTTGGATAGATGCAGGACTAGTCTCAAACAATACACGAAGGTACATCGACATGACCAAGCTTGCAGCAAACCTAGGCGAGTCATTGTGTTCAGCGATGCCCGCATACCATGCATTCACTGGCTGCGACTACACTGCAGCATTTTCCCGAAAAGGAAAAGTTCAGCCACTAAAGATCTTGGAGAAGAACGCCAATTTCCAGAACTCTTTCACAGCCTTAGGGAAGGAACAAACAATATCAGATGAAACTTTTTCATCAATTGAGAAGTTCACAGCTGAAATGTACGGTAAAAGGAAAAGTCAATTCATCAATGATATACGATTGGAATTATTCCTAGAACGGTACAAACCTTCTGGTAAATTGGATGAAGCGCGCATCAGCTGTTTGGAAAAAAATGGACGGAAGCACCCTCCCACCGTGTCACAATGTCCTGAAGCAGAAAATAAAGAGTA
>NC_066512.1:741132-777065 GCF_024679095.1 Eriocheir sinensis
AAAATGTTGCAAGGCACATCAATATAAGAGCAAAGCATCATAAAACATGCTGAAATACATGATGGAGGACATTAAGAAGGTAACACATGAGTTGTCTTAAATGGAATCCTATAACTTGGTGGTCCTGGGAGACAGGCGAGCCTGGAGGTGAAAATGGAATGTAGGACACGGTATGATCTCACAAGCTCTGACCTTGGTGTCAGGGTCATGAAGATATTAAGCTCAGCAGGCACAACTATGCAGCGGAGGCACATATGATAAAAGCAAATGAGACAAAATAAGGCAACTCATAGTGTAAGAAAATAGCAGGAAAGTTATGCTGCAGTATGTGACACACCAAATTACAGGGCAGAGAGTGATATGTATTTCATAGGCTATATCAGTAAACATGTAGCATTTATTGCAGGAAGCACACATTAAAGTTGGATGTAATAAAATACATGTTTTATGCACACATTAAAGTTGGATGTAATAAAATATGTTTTTTGCACACATTAAAGTTGGATGTAATAAAATCATTTGATATGAAACTCCTTGAACTGGCCAACCAAACAAACCACTCTGTCCCCCCCATTCAAAAAGCATTATTTTTCACAAGGTTTATGAGGCATTAGTCAAGAATATCAACTGCCATTACATTTTGTAAATCATACCTATGTGATTATGTATATCATATAAAGCAGAAAAAAATTTGCAAGCTGTAATACAAACAAGATTACTCCTGGAAGCCACATTAATGATGCCAGACACGTGATGATAGACACTTAGTGTGATGAAATTACATGCTGTATTTCACATTATGAAACCAAACCAAGTGTCACTGCAGCACATATTAGGTAAGGCAGACACCAAAAGCTTGTTACCTGAACAAGATTAAACATAACAGGCAAAATCCACAATAAAGCATTGCATACTGTTGGGTAGGGAAGAGAACAAATGCTTCCAAGCAGTACACCTGAAATAAACAATGGCAGATATTCAAAGCTTGTGAGCTGAACAAGATCTGATTTATAATAGGCAAAACCAACAATGGTGCATTACATGCGATATCTGGCAGGGGATTCCTTGCATTACAATTGGAAAGTGGCAGACACCTAAAGCTTGTTAACTGAACAAGATCTGATTTATAACAGGCAAAACCAACAATGGTGCATTACGTGTGATATCTAGCAGGGAAGATAAATGATTCCTTGCATTACAACTGGAAAGTGGCAGACACCCAAAGCTTGTTAATTGAACAAGATCTGATTTATAACAAGCAAGCCCAACAATGGTGCATTACTTGCAATATTTTGCAAAGTATATGGAAAAAAATTCTTGGCGTAACAAGAGTAATACTAAATAATGGCAAATCCCATGAAGTTTCTCTTCTTTTGACAAAGCCTGTGCTCTTTGCTGCAGGGCTGCCAGAGTCTGTTTGCTCCAGCCAACATGTACTGAAATACCCCTGAGTCATGATTGAAGTGTTGAAACTGAAGACAAGTGAAATACTGTGCTCAGAAATCTATTAGCATTTGGACTTTGATAGTATAAGGCCAGAGCAAACCTCCTCTCTTGTAACCCACATCTCCTACTAGGCTTAGATCTTGGCATCTTGCAGCATGTTGAACCTGACCTCAGAAAAAATCCATCCCTATTGGATCTAAAAAATTGCTGGCTCTGGGCAAAAACTGCCCAGGAGTTGTAATAGCCTGGGCTTTGAGCTGCCTTGCCTCCCGGTGCAGACGACAGACTGTTGTGTGCAGCAATTTTCACTTTTCATGTCTGAAAATACATGAAAAAATATTTAATCACAATTAATCACAATTCTAAATAATAAAATATGTGCATGTAATTGCATTATTTTCAGTGCTATAAGGACAGTGAATCTAAGCATTGACATTATGTCTGCACGCCAGCATCGATGGAAGGCTTCACTTAGATTGCCTGACAAGAGTAATATTTTCAGGAGAGGGAAAGGGAGGGAAAGGGGTGGGTGGGAGTAGGGGAAGCCAGGGGTGGAGGTAGGTGGTGGATACACGTCACAAATACGTCACGCCTCACCTGTTCGAATGTGTAAGTGGCTCACGCAGGTTTTGCCATCACAGTCAAGAGTAAACGCCATAATTAACCGCATCTGGCAGTGCACAATAGCGTCAAAAATTAGCGGAGTGTGTGAAGCAATCTGTGCCACAGCACCATGCTGATCCGAGTCTTCATGTGAAAGATATTTGCGAAAAACGGTATGTCATGGGGTCTGATATGGATAGTACTGCCTCGGAGGTATCGTAAACACTAACAATATTATCATATTTACATATAAATGCTTATACATGCTTTTCAACTTGAAATATAACTTTGCGAGTAAAAGAAGCCCATTTCTTTATAAAATGATGAGATATACACACTTTGAGAAGCATTATGAGAAGCGTGGTCGGTATTGGCAACACCGACGCCCGGCCGGGGGACTGCCAGACCTCCCTCCTCCTTCTATTCTTCCTTCCTTTCTCTTTCTTCATTTTCCTACCTCCTCATCCATTCATCCATCCATCTCTAGATTTGTCCCTCCGTGGAGGGACCATGGACCTTTGTCGGGTGACACCCCATGAGTTGGGAGCCGACAGTGTCAAAACTACAGTACAAGAAAGATATCTGCAAATATCACACTTTCAATCCAGCGCGGCAGCTGTTGTGCCAGTATGCGTGCGTAGCAGACTTGATCTCACGACTCACGCATCATAACACGCCGGGGAATATACAAACGTTCAGACCATAGTTTCGACTTCGGGTTATAATAAAACAACAACCATGTTATGTGTATGTTAATGTTATGTTACATAGGTGTTAGTTAAATGTCTTACCTTACCCACATTTTTTGCATCATGTTATAGACCCATATATGAGTATGGCACGTAGTACTATTTGGTACTTTTTATCAGTATGTTATCAATTTGTGTAGTTATTCAAAGGCGGTCCTAAAATAGGGAACATCCAGTGGGGCACAGCCTTAAAATGGGGGCACGTGCCCCCCATAGTTTCGCCACTGCATGCATGGGCCCCTAGCTGCTTTTGATATCCCCTATCTAAAAGCCTAACCAGTTCACGAACTGTTCAGCCACTGGTTCAGAAACAGTTTATATTGTTGCCGGTGTGTGAACTGCTGAGCCAGCTGACCGGACGCAAGGAGACGGTTCCATATCTGCACGTAAGTATTTATAAACTGCCTCTGGTAGTGAGTCGTCCGGCATCGCTGTGCTACCACAGCCGTGGGAGCCGCCTCCGCTGACCGGGTGTTGGCTGTCACTTCCCGCTCCGGGTGGCGCAGCGTCTTCAGGTGCTTCACTCCCTCCTGCTGTATTTTGTACAGAGTGGTGAGGCCGGCCACGTCTCCTCGGTGTTGGAGGGTCTGCGGGCTCGGTAGGTGCTCCGGTTGTCCATCCGTGATGATCCTCCACACCCTCTCCTGGACCTTGTCGAGGAGCGCGAGATGGGTACTGGCAGCTCCCCCACACGCAAGGCACGAATGCTCAAGGGAGGATCGGATTTGTGCCTTGTATAAGATCTCGCGCCCTCGACTGTCCATCAGCCAGGAGATTCTGCGTAGGGACGTCAGCTTCCGTGAGGCTACCCTTGCCAGCTGCTGGATGTGCGTGCGGAAGGTCAGCCTGGAGTCATATGTGAGGCCCAGCACCTCCACTTTCTCACGTGGCGTCAGCTTGAGTCCCTCGAATTCAAGCTGGAGATCCACAGGTGTCCTGGCCACTACCAGCAGCTGAGTTTTTGCTGGGGCAAACTTCACTTGCCACTTACTCCCCCAATCTGCAGTTCGCCGGAGTGTGGCTCTTAGTTGGCCTGCTGCCTGGTCCTCTCCTTCTGGCTCTATTTTGTGAGTTAAAGGGATGTCATCGGCGAACGCTTTGGCACTAGGAACAAGATGGAGGAGGCCATTTATGTACATGTTCCATAGTAGTGGCCTGATGACACTGCCTTGTGGCACGCCGACGTGGATCTGTTGTGGGGAGGACTTGTGCCCCATTCAGGACCACTTGAAGGTGGCGTTCCTCTAAGTAATTTTTCATCAGGCACAGTAGCTTTCCCTCCAATCCGGCTGCTCTCATTTTTTCTAATAGGGCGTTGTGCCACACGCGGTCAAATGCGCCCTCAATGTCAAATGCCAGAGCAGCAGTGGCTCCTCCTTGGTCCAGCTCTGAACTCCACTCGTTGGATAGTAGTAGGTATAGATCGGCTGCTGACCGGTTTTTCCTGCAGCCGAACTGCCTGGCACTCAACAGATAGTGCCTATCCAGGTGTCTGATTATCCGATCAGCCACAATTCCCTCCAACACTTTTGCCACTGCTGATAGGAGGGACACCGGCCTGTAGTTCCTCACGTCCGTTCGGTCGTTCTTCTTGTGCACAGGAACAACATGGCTAGTCTTCCAAGTCTGCGGCCAGGTGGAGGTATGTAGGCAGTGGTTGTATATCTTGGAGAGGGGAGGAGCGAGTTCCTTGGCACACTGACGCAGGAGGCGGGGGCTGATATTGTCCGGGCCACCTATTTACGAAAGGTTGTTAGGATTTTGTCGCGCGGAGCCTAGCCCCACCCCCGGCAGTGACGTCACGCGTTGATATCTCCTGATTGGCTGCTGCCTCCCTCCTTCCCATCCTCTGCCCCCCCCTCCTTGCCTCTCTCCCTCTACCTTGCTCTCTCTCTCTCTCTCTCTCTCTCTCTCTCTCTCTCTCTCTCTCTCTCTCTCTCTCTCTCTCTCTCTCTCTCTCTCTCTGCCTTTGTCTCTTCCTCTCTCCATCTCTGTCTCTGCCCCTCTCTCTGCTTCTGTCTACTTTTGTCTCTGCCTCTCCCTGCCTCTCTCTGCCTCTGTCTCTGCTTGTCTGCCTTTGTCTCTGCCTCTCTCTACCTTTGTCTCTGCCTCTCTCTGCCTCTCACTACCTTTGTCTCTGCCTCTCTCTGCCTCTCTCTACCTTTGTCTCTGCCTCTCTCTCTGCCTCTGTCTCTGCCTCTCTCTACCTCTATCTTTGCCTCTGTCTCTGCCTCTTTCTCTGCCTCTCTTTGCCTTTGTCTCTGCCTCTGTCTCTGCCCCTGTCTCTCCCTCTGTCTTTGCCTGTCTCTGCCTCTCTCTCTGGCTTTGTCTTTGCCTCTGTCTCTGCCTCTCTCTCTGGCTTTGTCTCTGCCTCTGTCTCTGCCTCTGTCTCTGCCTCTCTCTCTGGCTTTGTCTCTGCCTCTGTCTCTGCCTCTGTCTCTGCCTGTCTCTGCCTCTTTCTCTGGCTTTGTCTCTGCCTGTCTCTGCCTCTGTCTCTGCCTCTGTCTCTGCCTGTCTCTGCCTCTTTCTCTGGCTTTGTCTCTGCCTGTCTCTGCCTCTTTCCCTGGCTTTGTCTCTGCCTCTGTCTCTGCCTCTGTCTCTGCCTGTCTCTGCCTCTTTCTCTGGCTTTGTCTCTGCCTGTCTCTGCCTCTTTCTCTGGCTTTGTCTCTGCCTCTGTCTCTGCCTCTGTCTCTGTCTCTGTCTCTGGCTTTGTCTCTGCCTCTGTCTCTGCCTCTTTCTCTGGCTTGGTCTCTACCTCTGTCTCTGCCTCTGTCTCTGCCTCTCTCTCTGGCTTTGTCTCTGCCTCTGTCTCTGCCTCTGTCTCTGCCTCTGTCTCTGCCTCTTTCTCTGCCTCTGTCACTGCCTCTGTCTCTGCCTCTGTCTCTGCCTCTTTCTCTGCCTCTGTCTCTGCTGCCTCTGTCTCTGCCTCTGTCTCTGCCTCTCTCTCTGGCTTTGTCTCTGCCTCTGTCTTTGCCTCTGTCTGCCTCTGTCTCTGCCTCTGTCTCTGCCTCTCTCTCTGGCTTTGTCTCTGCCTCTGTCTCTGCCTCTGTCTCTGCCTCTGCCTCTGTCTCTGTCTCTGCCTCTGTCTCTGCCTCTGTCTCTGCCTCTTTCTCTGCCTCTGTCTCTGCCTCTCTCTCTGCCTCTGTCTCTGCCTCTGTCTCTGCCTCTGTCTCTGCCTCTCTCTCTGGCTTTGTCTCTGCCTCTGTCTCTGCCTCTGTCTCTGCCTCTCTCTCTGGCTTTGTCTCTGCCTCTGTCTCTGCCTCTCTCTCTGGCTTTGTCTCTGCCTCTGTCTCTGCCTCTGTCTCTGCCTCTCTCTCTGCCTTTGTCTCTGCCTCTCTCTACCTCTATCTTTGCCTCTCTCTCTCTGCCTCTGTCTCTGCCTCTCTCTCTGCCTTTGTCTCTGCCTCTCGCTGCCTCTGTCTCTGCCTCTGTCTCTGCCTTTGTCTCTGCCTCTCTCTACCTTTGTCTCTGCCTGTCTCTGCCTCTCTCTCTCTGCCTGTCTCTGCCTCTCTCTCTGGCTTTCCCAGCAAACAATATCACGTTGCAACAACGTTGTCAAAACGTTACGAATAGGTTCCAGATACGCTGTGTGGGACTTTGTGAAAACGTTGTGGGAACAGAACTTTGTCGACTCCCAGAAAGATTGCCACAACGTTGTGAAACATTGTACCCATGACCTTTTGTGGACCTTCTCGGTACCTTATTGCAACGTCCTCGCTACCTTTGCAGGACATGCTCTTCACTTTTGGGGCCCTGTTCTCACCTGTCCAGAGTATTCCAAACACCAGATTAGGAAACTTAGCATGTAGAATCTATTTACTGAATATTTCTGAACAATTTCATTAGGATATATTTAAATCTTCTAAATATGTATGTCTCTAATGAGCCTTAAAACTAGATATATGTAATATACACTGATAATGAAGACTGTCACATAAGCTTTTATATCGATATTGAATTATTAGGAAAGAATAAATTGCATTTTTTTGTTTAAAGTAAGTAGGCTACGGAATTATTGGGAAAGAATGAAATGCACAGTTTTTGTTTAAAGTAGGCTACAGATACAAAGGTTATATATTGTACAGTAGCCACAAACACTATGATAAATCTTACTAACTGAAAGAAAAAGAAAAGCCAATTCCCTTGAACAGAGATCCATTGCGTGAAGGGATTGGTTTCCTGCTTACATTGAGTGGATGGCGTGACAGTTGGCGCCTGCAGCAAAAGGTTAAGTCTATTTGACTTATAAAAAGGTTAAGGTTATTTGAAATATAAAATTAAACTTTATTAGCATTTATCCAAGAAAATCAAATCACTTAAGATAATTAAGTATATAATTTTATATAATTATTACAATGATATAATCATGAGTTTGGTCAGAAAATCACCAATCAGGAAATCACCAAGAAGCTACGTCCCGTAAACGTCACAGTTTGGTCAGAAAATTACAACGTAATTATTACGTGCTGATGACGTAACTTTTAGACGGGCGAAGAAACAACCTAAAAAACAACGTTGTGTAAACGTTTCCAGTTTGCTGGGTTGTCTCTGCCTCTGTCTCTGCCTGTTTCTGCCTCTGTCTCTGCCTGTCTCTGCCTCTGCCTGTCACTGCCTCTCTGCTTGTCTCTGCCTCTCTCTCTCTCTCTGCCTGTCTCTGCCTCTCTGCTTGTCTCTGCCTCTCTCTCTCTCTCTGCCTGTCTCTGCCTGTCTCTGCCTCTGTCTCTGCCTCTCTGCCTGTCTCTGCCTGTCTCTGCCTCTCTCTCTCTCTGCCTGTCTCTGCCTGTCTCTGCCTCTGTCTCTGCCTGTCTCTCTCTCACTGCCTGTCTCTGCCTTTGTCTCTGCCTGTCTCTCTCTCTCTGCCTGTCTCTGCCTGTCTCTGCCTCTGTCTCTGCCTGTCTCTATCTCACTGCCTGTCTCTGGCTCTGTCTCTGCCTGTCTCTCTCTCTCTGCCTGTCTCTGCCTGTCTCTGCCTCTCTGCCTCTCTGCCTCTCTCTCTCTCTCTCTCTCTCTCTCTCTCTCTCTCTCTCTCTCTCTCTCTCTCTCTCTCTCTCTGCCTGTCTCTGCCTCTGTCTCTGCCTGTCTCTCTCTCTCTCTTCCTCTGCCTCTGTCTCTGCCTCTGTCTCTGCCTCTGTCTCTGTCTCTGCCTCTGTCTCTGCCTCTCTGCCTCTGTCTCTGCCTCTGTTTCTGTCTCTGCCTCTGTCTCTGCCTCTCTGCCTCTGTCTCTGCCTCTGTCTCTGCCTCTGTCTCTGCCTCTCTGCCTCTGTCTCTGCCTCTCTGCCTCTGTCTCTGCCTCTGCCTCTGTCTCTGCCTCTGTCTCTGCCTCTGTCTCTGCCTCTGTCTCTGTCTCTGTCTCTGCCTTTGTCTCTGCCTCTGTCTCTGCCTCTCTCTCTGCCTCTGTATCTGCCTCGCTCTGCCTCTGTCTCTGCCTCTGTCTCTGCCTCTGTATCTGCCTCGCTCTGCCTCTGTCTCTGCCTCTGTATCTGCCTCGCTCTGCCTTTGTCTCTGCCTCTGTCTCTGCCTCTCTCTCTGCCTCTGTATCTGCCTCGCTCTGCCTCTGTCTCTGCCTCTGTGTCTGCCTCTGTCTCTGCCTCTGTCTCTGCCTCTCTGCCTTTGTCTCTGCCTCTGTCTCTGCCTCTTCCTACCTCTGTCTCTGCCTCTGTCTCTGCCTCTGTCTCTGCCTCTCTCTCTGCCTCTCTCTGCCTCTGTCTCTTCCTCTGTCTGCCTCTCTCTGCCTCTCTCAGCCTCTGTCTCTGCCTTTCTCTCTGCCTCTTTCTCTGCCTTTGTCTCTACCTCTGTCTCTGCCTCTGTCTCTGCCTCTTCCTACCTCTGTCTCTGCCTCTGTCTCTGCCTCTGTCTCTGCCTCTCTCTCTGCCTCTCTCTGCCTCTGTCTGCCTCTATCTGCCTCTCTCTCTGCCTCTCTCAGCCTCTGTCTCTGCCTCTTTCTCTGCCTTTGTCTCTACCTCTGTCTCTGCCTCTGTCTCTGCTTCTCTGCCTCTGTCTCTGCCTCTCTGCCTCTGTCTCTCTCTCTCTCTCTCTCTCTCTCTCTCTCTCTCTCTCTCTCTCTCTCTCTCTCTCTCTCTCTCTCTCTCTCTCTCTCTCTCTCTCTCTCTCTCTCTCTCTCTCTCTCTCTCTCCCTCTGTCTCTGTCTCTCTCTCTGCATCTGTCTCTGCCTCTCTTTCTCTCCCTCTGTCTCTGCCTCTCTCTCTCTGCAGCTGTCTCTGCCTCTCTCGGATCAGAAGTGGAATTGGACCCTTAACAAACAGCGACGGTGCACTAGTGACTGATAGCCAACACGTTGCAAACCTATTAAACAATTATTTTTCCACGGTGTTTAATACTAACAGTCCTCCCACCACTACCACCAACACCAGTACTAATGTAAATCCCGAGCATGCATTGCCTAACTTTGAAATAACAACCGATGAAGTTCTTAAAGCCTTCCAATCACTTAAAAGAAATAAAAGTCCTGGACAAAGTATATCCTACTCTGCTCAAAGCAACAAAAAGCGAAATACTCTCCTCCCTCACAACCGTATTCAATACGTCCTTGCGACAAGGAATCTTCCCTTCGGATTGGAAAAAGGCTAACGTGACACCGATTTTTAAGGAGACCAAAAATTACCAGGTAATTATAGGCCCATTAGTCTAACTTCGGTTGTAGGTAACCTACTTGAGAGCATAATTATAGACAAAATTGTGAGTTACCTTGAAAGCCACTCATTAATTGGGGACTCACAACATGGCTTCCGTAACAAAAGATCCTGCCTATCAAACCTATTAAACTTTTATAACGACCTCTTCACAGTTTATGACGTAACCAAATCACTGGACGTAGTCTATCTTGATTTCCAGAAAGCGTTTGATAAAGTCCCACATCATAAATTACTTTACAAATTAAAGCAAATGGGTATTGACGGTCAAGTAAACCAATGGATCGCGAATTGGTTGAGCAACAGACAACAAAGAGTAGTGATTGACGGATTTAACTCAGAGTGGGCGCCGGTCACTAGTGGCGTCCCTCAGGGCTCGGTTCTTGGCCCAGTGCTCTTCATTATTTACATCAACGACGTGGATGTTGGACTCAATAATCGCATTAGTAAATTTGCAGACGACACAAAGATTGGTAACTCGGTTCTCACTGACGAAGACAGGCAAAACCTCCAAGAGGATTTACACAAAATTTCAGCTTGGTCGGATAGATGGGAGATGCCCTTTAACGTAGACAAGTGCCAGGTCCTTCAAGTTGGAACAAGGAATAAGAAGTTCCATTACGAAATGCGCGGCGTTAAACTCAAAAGCGTTCAATGCGTTAAGGACTTTGTGGTCAAAATCGCGTCTAACCTCAAATTCCCACAGCAATGCATCGCTGCAGTAAATAAAGCGAACAGAATGTTGGGCTTCATTAAAAGAAACTTTTTATTCAAGAATAAAGATGTAATACTTCCACTCTACAATAGTTTAGTCAGACCCCACTTGGAATATGCGGTACAGTTTTGGTCTCCCCACCGTGCAAAGGACATTGCTAAATTAGAAGATGTTCAGCGTCGGGCAACAAAAATGATCCCTTCCTTGCGCAACAAATCTTACGAAGAAAGGCTTTCCACCCTTAACATGTTCTCTCTTGAGAAACGTCGCCTCCGAGGAAAACTGATCGAATGTTTTGAAATACTTATTGGTTTCACGAATGTAGACAGAACAAAATTGTTTATGATCGATGACACTTTGCGTACGAGGAACAATGGCGTAAAACTCAAATGTAGACAAGTAAATTCAGACTGCACCAAATTTTTCCTCACCAACGTTGTAGTGCGAGAATGGAATAAGCTCCCACTGTCAATGGTCCAATGTAACACGATTGACTCCTTCGAAACCAAGCTCGACCGTCACTTCCTTCAACTTAATATTAACTGGAGTTGAAATGTAACGTTTTGGAGCCATCTGATTAATGTAGAATCACTTAGGTTTAAGTGATTGGAGAGCTTTAAGGACTTCATCGGTTGTTATTTCAAAATTAGGCAATGCATGCTCGAGATTTACATTAGTACTGGTGTTGGTGGTAGTGGGATTAAGACTGTTAGTATTAAACACCGAGGAAAAGTAATTGTTTAAGAGGTTTGCAATGTGTTGGCTGTCAGTCACTAGTGCACCGTCGCTGTTTGTTAAGGTCCAATTCCACTTCTGATCGCCTTTCTGTTGTTTATTTAACTCGCGAAAGATTATTATTTTTACAGTTGGCTGCAATATTTTCTTCATATCTACGCTTTGCCTGACATACTAATCTTTTTACTCGTCGCCTGGCATCATTATAAAGTCTAATGTTTTCAGGCGTGCTTTGTTCTTTCTTTAACCTGTAAAACAATTTTCTCTCCTTGACTGAGTGTTTAATTTTGCTATTAAACCACGGTGGGCTTTTATTAGCGTTAATTCGCTTCTCGTACAAGGGGACGAATGTGATCTGCTGAGTGAGTAAGTAATTTTTTAAAGCTTAGCCAGGCTTCTTCTACATTGCCGTCATCTGATAGTTGTATTTCTGTTAGTTTTTTCGGATTTCTACGAAGTTAGCTCTTTTGAAATTGGGCACCTTTACTTTATTTTCAGTCACTGATGTTTGAGCTCTAATGTCAACGCGCACTAATTTATGATCGCAAGAACCGAGGTGTTCTTCTACCGTGACATTACTGACTAGGTTATCTTGGGTAGTTATAACAAGGTCGAGTATGTTATTTTGTCGAGTTGGTTCAGAAACCATTTGGCTTTGATAATTTTCTTCTAGAAATTCGATCATTCTATGTGACTCGCCTTCTGTACCTGCATGACAGTGTCGCCCAGTCGATATGGGGGAGGTTAAAGTCTCCTAATATCAGTGAGTCGTTGTTATTAAGTGACTGCCTTAAAACGCTGTACATTTCAAGGTCGTCATCGAGTGATTGCCCGGGAGGCCTGTAGGTGACAGATATATTTAAATTGACTTTTGCAATGTTTACTCGCACGCACAAATGTTCAACGTTACTGTCTCTTGGTGTTTTGTCAGTGGGTTGCAAATAGCTTTTGACAAAAAAAGGCGACGCCACCGCCTCTACGGTTTACACGATCTTTGTTGAAGAGTCTGTATCCATCTATGTTGTACTTGGAACTTAAATCAATATTTGTGGTGTCGATAAATGTTTCGGTTATAGCAATTACGTCAAAATTTTCTGTTTGAGCAAGACATCTCAGTTCATCAAATTTGCTTCTAAGGCTACGCGCATTGAAACTAAGGATTTCAAGTTATCTAGAGGCTTGGTAATAGAGATGGTGGTACTTGCGGGATCACGGTTACGGGTTTGTTGCGATGCATGCCGTCTATTTACACGGGCGGGGTGGAGGGACGTGGCTGAGAGTCGTTTTTTGATCGGGTGTCACGTACTGCGTCGTTGAGGAGCCTTCCGAATCTGGCTGCCCCGATGGGAGACAGGTGTGTTCCGTCCCTGTGGAAGAGCTCACTTTGTCCGTAGAAATTGTCCCAGGCGTTGAAGAACTCCACGTCAAGCTCTCTGCAAAGAGTCTGTAAGCGATTGTTTAGGCTGAAGGCCTTACTGAAGAAGTCGCTCTCCGCCTACGTCCGTGGGCGTCCTGAAATAAAAATGTTAGGGGATTTAGACTTATAGTGCTGGATGAGCCTACGGTACTTGTCCAGGAGCTCCTCAGACCGGGTCGTGGTGACGTCGTTCGTACCTGTGTGAATAACAAACAGTGAATCATTAGTAGCCTGGGGGGAGATCTCCTCAAGAGCAGCAGTTATATCGTCGATCCCAGCACCAGGATAGCAATAGTTCTGTCTTCGACGAGGAACTCTGCCGCAGAACTCAACGACCTGCTGGCGAATCATGGAATCACCCACCAGGAAGGTGCTCGCCTGCTCGTCCTCCTCCTCCAGAATGGCAAACCTGTTGAAGCAATGAACAGGATAAATTGCTTGTCTGGCTGGTTTGACTCCTCCATTCACGACGGTGAAGCCATCATGGGCGGTCCCACTAGCATCCTCCCGTTGCGTGGTGTTGTCCGCTGGTGTCGACGGTACCGCTGAGGGCAAGGGGGTGGTTGGAGAAGGGTTTGGCAGTATAGCAACGTTAGCCTGGATGAATTCCTGCAAGGAGGCAACAGTGCGAGAAAGCTCTATTATTTTATTCTGACCTGCTTCCATCTTCTCTTCTTGCTCCTGCAGTCTTGTCTCGAGAAGCTGCCTGGAGAGACACAGTCGACAGACAACAGAACGCCCTGTCAAAAAGTGAGCTGAGAAGCTACCGTTACAAGTACTGCACTTCTTAGGCGCCATCTTAGCTGAAAGTGATTAATGATTGCCTGAAATGAAGGAGATAAAAACACAGAGTGAAGGGGATTAGGAAAGGATGTGAGGTGAGTGAGAGGGGGGTTTAGGAAACGAGGTAAAGTGAAAGAGAGGAGGAGTAGGAAGGGATGTGAGGTGAATGAAGGGGGGGAAAGAGAGGAGGTGAGGTGAGGTGTGTGAGATCAAGGAGGGTTAGGAAAGGGGTGAGGTGAGGTGGGTGAAGGGGTGGGTAAATAGGATATGAGGTGAGGTGAGTGAGAGGGGGGGGCTTAGAAATATGTGGAGGTGAGGGAGGGGTAGGAAGGGCTAATCCTCTAGGGGATTTGTAGTGAGGAGGAGAAGAAGGGAGGTGAGGCGAGCGAGGGTGGGGGGGCTTAGAAATATGTGGAGGTGAGGGAGGGGTAGGAAGGACTAATCCTCTAGGGGATTTGTAGTGAGGAGGAGCAGAAGGGAGGTGAGGCGAGCCAGGGTGGGGGGGCTTAGAAATATGTGGAGGTGAGGGAGGGGTAGGAAGGGCTAATCCTCTAGGGGATTTGTAGTGAGGAGGAGCAGAAAGGTGAGGTGAGCGAGGGTGGGGGGGCTTCTGCTCTGCCCAAGGTGATGGAAATGCATTAGAACGAATATAATGTAACATACATACTAACAACAGGTTAAATCAAGATTGTTATGAGCATTTTTTGCATGTCTGCGGCACATAGGGGGGGGGGGGGGAAATATCTGTCTTTTGCTGCAGTGAAGCACATAATACTTTCATTACCTTTATAAGAAACTATTTTTTTCACATATAATTTACAGAAATTAGAATGAAAAATGTGTAATATAACTGGGTGATAATATTACTGTAACACGTCAGCTGCAGGTCGTTAAGGGAGGTCGCCGTCCTCATTGCGACAGGACGCGTACTGGTCCTTGCCCATGGAGGTCACCGGCGTATGGTGGGCGTCTTGGCCTGACTCCAGGTGTGAGGTCAAGGTGTGAATCTTACCATGGTCGCCGTCCGGCCACCCACTGGACGGACACTGGACGGACACTAAACGACCACCGTTAGCCTTTCCTTCTTTCCTTCCTGCTGGAAGTATGCCTTTGTACAGCCTGTGCCTAAGAAGGGTGACCGTTCCAATCCCTCAAACTACCGCCCCATAGCTTTACTTTCATGTCTATCTAACGCTTTTGAATCAATCCTTAACCGGAAGATTCAAAAGCACCTTTCCACTTCTAACCTTCTATCTGATCGCCAGTATGGATTCCGCAAGGGGCATTCTACTGGCGATCTTCTTGCTCTCTTAACTGACTCTTGGTCATCCTCTCTTAGCCGTTTCGGTGAAAATTTCTCTGTTGCGCTAGACATATCGAAAGGCTTCGATAGAGTCTGCCACCAGTCTTTGCTTTCTAAACTGCCCTCCTTCGGATTCTATCCCTCTCTCTGTTCCTTTATCTCCAGTTTCCTTTCCGGCCGTTCTATCTCTGCGGTGGTAGACGGTCACTGTTCTTCCCCTAAACCTGTCAACAGTGGCGTTCCACAGGGCTCTGTCCTATCACCCACTCTCTTCGTGTTATTCATCAATGATCTTCTTTCCATAACAAACTGTCCTGTCCACTCATACGCCGACGACTCCACTCTGCATTATTCAACTTCTTTCAATAGAAGACCATCACAACAGGAAGTACACGACCCCAGACTGGAGGCTGCAGAACGCTTAACCTCAGACCTTGCTATCATTTCCGATTGGGGTAGAAGGAACCTTGTGTCCTTCAATGCCTCAAAAACTTAATTTCTCCACCTATCAACTCGACACAATCTTCCAAACACCTATCCCCTATTTTTCGACAACACTCAGCTATCACCTTCTTCAACACTAAACATCCTCGGTCTATCTTTAACTCAAAATCTCAACTGGAAACTTCATATCTCCTCTCTTGCTTAATCAGCTTCCTCGAGGTTGGGCGTTCTGTATCGTCTCCGCCAGTTCTTCTCCCCCGCGCAGTTGCTATCCATATACAGGGGCCTTGTCCGCCCTCGTATGGAGTAAGCATTTCACGTGTGGGGGGGTTCCACTCACACAGCTTTTCTGGACAGAGTGGAGTCTAAGGCTCTTCGTCTCATCAGCTCTCCTCCTCCTACTGATAGCCTTCTACCTCTTAAATTCCGCCGCGATGTTGCCTCTCTTTCTATCTTCTATCGATATTTCCACGCTGACTTCTGAACTTGCTAACTGCATGCCTCCCCCCCTCCCCCGGCCCCGCTGCACACGACTTTCTACTCATGCTCATCCCTACACTGTCCAAACCCCTTATGCAAGAGTTAACCAGCATCTTCACTCTTTCATCCCTCACGATGGTAAATTCTGGAACAATCTTCCTTCGTCTGTATTTCCTCCTGCCTACGACTTGAACTCTTTCAAAAGGAGGGTGTCAGGACGCCTCTCCTCCCGAAATTGATCTTTCTTTCGGCCACCTCTTTTAATGTTTTTTTTTGGGGGGGGAGCAGCGAGTAGGGGGCTTTTTTTTATTATTGTTTTCTTTTTTGTTGATTTTTTTTGTGTGCCCTTGAGCTGTCTCCTTTGTTGTAAAAAAAAAAAAAAAAAAAGCCGTTCGGTCGCACGACTACTTTACCAGGTCGGGGAGTGGTGGGTGTGAAGCGCAGAATTTTGCGGGTGGTCGTTTGCAGGTCCTAAAGTCAGTGAGACTGTAGCTTAAGGGAGGGCGAGCAGCCGGCAGTGAGGGGAGGAAACCCCACCACCAGCCCTGCTAGTCCCGCTAATCCCCACACCTTCCCTCCTCCTCACAGCCTCTAACACAGAGGAGAGGGAATGGCAGGAGCCGCCAACGACAGCGAGCACACCAACCCACCGCCCCGCCCGCAGCGCAGCAACCCATCGCCCCGCCCGCAGCGCAGCAACCCACCACCCCGCCCGCGGCGCAACCCACTGCCCCGCCACAACACTCGAATGGCCGTGCACCCTCAGGGGACAGCACGGGCCTCAGCGAGGAGACCCGCGCCATAGTCAACACCATCCTCGAGCGTGTGGTGCAGGTGGTGAAGATGATGCTGGCTCGCCCGGAGCACAACCCCTCCACCGAGGAGGAGCTGGACGTCCTGCTCCGCGACGAGGTGACCACAGCCATCGCGGGTGGTGACGCCAGCTTCCCCATCCACCACCAACACCGAGGGAAGCCACACAGCTCTCCTCCCACCCAGCGGATGTGCGGAACCCCCCACAGCCCAGGCTGTGGCGCCCGGGCTGATGGTGCTCCAGTGGAACGTACAGGGCCTTCGACCCAAGAGGCACCAGGTGCTGCAGGCTGTCTTCGAGGAGGAGCTCGACATAGTCCTCCTTCAAGAGACCCTCGCGCTACCCGACTTTGAGTGCACATGGCAGGCTACTCCCGCCCACCCAGGAAGGCGGGCGCGGCTGCGCAACACTAGTGCGGAGCTCCATACCGCATCGCCGGACTGCCGACCCGGTGCACTGCGGAGACGGAGTGGAGGTCCTGGCGTCACAGCTCCAGCTGGGGGCCCTCTCGCTCACTGTCTACAACCTATACAGGGGCCAGCGACACGTGATGGAGGCAGGGGAGCTCTTCACCCTCGCCTCTCACTCAAGCCTCCTCGCAGCAGGAGACTTCAACGCCCACCACCCCACGCTGCACTCCGCGTCTCCCACCAACACGACGGGCCGCCACCTGGAAGTCCTCCTCGAGGACCACATCCACCTCCTCAACACCGGAGGCCACCCACATCCGCGGGGGGCGGCGTGACCTCACCCTGGTGTCGAATGACCTGTTGCCCGGCGCCACCTGGCAGGTGCACCCCACACTCACCAGCGACCACTACGGCACCATCACCACCCTTGCTGTGGCGCCACCCATTCCCCCGCTCCCGCCCCCGCGGTGGAACGTCAGGAGGGCCGACTGGACCAAGTTTCAGGCCACTCTCGACGAATGGTGGTCCACCTACGAGCCGTCCGCAGACCTACACCAGCAGGAGAGGGACCCGACGGCGGCCATAGAGAACGCAGCAGACGCGGCTATCCCCAGGAGCACCTCGAGCCGCCGCCGGCGCCCCGACTGGTGGTTCTACAGCGAGAAGGTGCGGGAACACAACCACCGCGTCAACGTGCACAGGAAGCTGTACAGGAAGCGCCCTAACGCCACCAACCAGAGGCTCCTGCAGGACGTGGTGGCGCGTGCGCGACAGGTGTCCCTACAGGCCAAAGAGGCAAAATGGCTGGAATGGAACGTGTTTGGCTTCACTAGGGGCAAGAGCACAGCAGACAGCCTCATCACCCTGCTGGCCCACGCCACAACCGACCCACCATCACAACCTCGAAAAAGCCTTCGAGCTAGCCAGCCCACACGCCATCCTCGCCGCCCTCGTGAGAAAGGGGATCCGAGGACGCCTACTCGCCTGGCTCCAGGACTACCTCCAACAGCGGCGGGCCAGGGTCAAGTTTCAGGGCTTGAAATCCTCCTACAGGGGCTTCGAGAACGGGACCCCCCAGGGCGGCCCGTGCTTGTTCAATCTCCTGATAGAGCAGCTGGTGGCGCTGCCCTTCCGGGAGGGCACCACTCTTCTGAGCTACGCCGACGACCTCGCCCTCGTCGCCACCGGGAGGGACAACAGGCACGCCAGGGCGCAGGCGGCACTTGACCTCATCACCGACAAGTGCGAGGAGCTGTGGCTCAAGATCTCCCCTGGGAAGTTGCGGGCCATGGCCATCACAAACATACTCACTAACTACGAACTAACATAACTACGCACTATTGATTTAGCGCCCGACGCTAGCGTCAGATTCACAAAGCAAACCTTAGATGGTAGTTGGAGGCGCGCTAAGTCAGCGAGGCCGCTGATTGGTTGATGACGTCATTGGCCTTGCAGCGAATCACAAGCATGTTCACAAAACCGTCAGCCAATCGTAGGGAGGCCCCATCAGCTGCTGGTTCAAAAGAACCCGTTCTCTTTTCCCATTTTCTTTCTTTCAAGGCAAACTGTACTAAATCATAATCTAGGAACAATTATTTCGTTGTTTGCTGCACATTTACGTCAAGGTAACTCTGCCGTTCGATGTCTTGTTATCTAAGAACATGCTTAAGGGGAAGAAAAAGAAGATAAGGAGGAGATTGAGGCAGGAAGAGAGCAAATTAAAAATAATGTAGCACATATATATACCGAGGCAGACAATGACGGAAGGAAGGAACGAGGAAAAGTTAAGACTGTCTTGCCATATCTGCAGCCCAACTCATGGGCTGTCACCCGACAAAGGTCCATGGTCCCACGGAGGGACAAATGTAGAGATGGATGGATGATCGAATGGATGAGGAGGAAGGAAGATGAAGGAGGAGGGAGGTCTGGCAATCCCCCGGCCGGGTGTTGCCATACCGCCCACACTTATCATTTACCTCTCAAAGTGTGTATATCTCATCATTTTATAAAGAAATGGGCTTCCTCTACTCGCAAAGTTATATTTCAAGGTGAAAAACGCGATTTATAAGCATTTATACATAAATATAATGATACTGTTATCGTTTACTACACCCCCGAGGCAGCAGTTATTTAGCGTCACACAGAGCGCGGTAAGGGATTGTGAATCCGCGCGCTAACCCGTAACGTCATCGATTAGTTGGTAGTTATTACAGCCGGACCGCCCGCACCCCACCTACAGTCCTTCTGCCCCCTGGGAACCCTCCGCCGCAGTGTTCACTGCCACACAGCTGCCGGCCAGCAAGGCGCAGTGCACCACCGCGGAGCTGCGTCAGCACGCCTTGATGGCCATATGGCGCAGGTCACTGAGCAGGGCGCTGCGGTGTACTACACTGACGGTTCTGTCGACCCCGACAGCGGGAGGACAGGCGCCGCCTTCGCCACGGGTGGACGGCAGCGGGCGTGGAGGATATCAGACCACTGCTCCACCCTCCAAACAGAGCTAGTGGCAATCCTGCACGCCCTCGAGCACGCACAGCACCGCCAAGAGGCCACCGTCGTGCTCCACACAGACTCCCGGGGGGCCCTACAGGCGCTACAAGGCCACCCCAAGGACAACGTGGGCCTCATCACCGCCATTCTGGGCACCTGCAAAGCGTTGCAGCGCAAGGCAGGGGGATGCGGCTCAACTGGATCCCCAGCCATGTAGGAGTCAGAGGGAACGCCGCCGCCGACGAGGCCGCCAAGAGGGCAGCCCAAGGCCCCACCGTCACCAAGCCTGTGCGGCCAAGCCTGCAACAGGCTAAGACACAGGCCAAACACACAGCAGCCCACCACGTCCACCACCAGCTCCGAAAACTGGACAAAGAAGCAGGCGGCCTGTTATGCTGCAGCCACCGCCTACACCCGACTGGACGCCACTTACCAGCAGCGCAGGGCAGACGACGCGTTGCTACAGCGCCTAAGACTGGGCTACTGCACCAGGGCTGTACGACGGCCTCGATGGGCGGATATGCGAGCACTGCGAAGAACGCGCCCGCCGCCCCCTGGTACACTACCTCCTGATTTGCCCAGCCACCGCGCGCCTCAGACCAGCCCCAGCGACTGCCGCCCATCCTGCAGGAGACGGCCGGCCCCTGAGGCGGCGTGAAGCCAAGGCCGCCCTCACGGTCCGACACCCCCCGACACAAGTCCTCCTCGATGTGCTACGGGCGGCACCTCCCCCACGGTGACCAACGCTCGCACTCCGCACAGCCGGGCGACGGGTGGCCAGACGAGAGGGTGAACCAATGCGAGCACCCCGATCTCCCCTAGGCGTGAGGCGCGCCGACAGCGGCGCCGCCGCGACACCACGCCGCTAGCTGCACCGCCACCGAACACCCCCGACAGCGGCGGGATGCCCGCTTTGTCCAATTACAACATATTGCATACCTGTCAAACTACTGTGGTGTCTTGCCATAAGATTTTGCGTTAGTTTGTGTATAAAATGGTAATTAAACCATAAGAAAACCATATTTTTTTTGTCATTCAATATTTATTTGTTTCAAAACAAATGCAGAATGAAAACACAATGTAAACACATGACACAGTATGAACACCACATAATGAAATACAATACTGTTTACAAGAACCTTTGTAAACAGTACTGTTTTTCATTATGTGGTGTTCATACTGTCATGTGTTGACATTGTGTACAACAGTACAACAAAGAGCATCAGTGAGCTGCAGTGAACCTACTGCAGCTCACTGATGCTCTTTGTTGTTACGCAGCACGCTCCCATGAATTTAGATATGGCGCGTACGATATATTTCAAATTGTTTAAAACAAACATATTAAAAAAAAAAAACACATCGCAAGCGGAGAAAAATCGCAAGATTTTCAACTTACGCCTAAGACTTGAAAATCACCGAAATTACGTAAGACTTACGCAAAAAACGTAAGACTTGACAGGGATGCATATTGTAACGTAAAATTATGTATCCAAGTATGTATGTGCCTGTAATGGATGCAAATTACGTGCATCATAAATGTTGTATAGTTGTTATACACTTCAGCGTTTTAGGGAATCAGTTGTTTTGCATACTGGTAAACTTCAGTTTCAAGAAAATAAAAATATATAATAAAATGAATGTAAATCTCAGACAACGATGTTATGCCGCGCTTTGGATCCGAGCCCGAGTTTCCTGGTTTCCCAAACTATAGTTAAGTCGCCTATAGGCGATGAGAAGTTTTCAAATGTCGCCATTATGAACTCTGCTTCTTAACTGTAACGTCGTATTTTTCTCATTGTCCCCAAAATTAAATTAATGCCTTTCATTTATAATTGATTAAGTCATCGTGAGTATAATATTCTGAGGAGGCCTCGGGATACCGTGTCCCAAGGGGAATCTGCCTTACCGGCGCGCGGCAACCCCGAAGGGCAGCGCGCGGCTGCCCAAGGTGACAGAGCTCACCCACGAGGAGTCTGGGCCTGGGGTTGTGTGGGTGTGTGCGTAGTGACTCGAGTATTACTATCACATGGCTTTGAAGGCTTCACAAAGTACTTTACCAAACGCTCGTGACCTGTTATTGTGTGGCGTGTAACCTGGAGTGTGACGCAGCGACGGAGGGGCAGCCGGGGAGATCAAACACCGACGCCTGGTAAGTACTGACGTGTGTTGCCTCGCAGCAGCACGAGAGGCTTGTGCTGATATTTAAGGAATAAGGAAGTAAAAGGATTTTACAACCTACCCGAGTATATCCTTCCGTTTACAGTCGATTACAACACAAACGGCAATTTTTCTGAGTACCCCTTTTATAACCCTCCACTTTTCGCTTTACGTTGTTCAAGTGGCAATTAGTAGCACAACAACTACTGTTACCGTCTTTCGCTTTACATTGCCTAAGATCAGGGGGCACCATGACCTAATAATGTATAAAACACTACGTGACGTAAGTTATAAGAGAGAGAGAGAGAGAGAGAGAGAGAGAGAGCACTGTTATGTGCTGTTCCAGCCCGTTAAATGGACAGTTTTCATGAATTCTCCCTCCGCTGCTCCCGCTGGCTGTGTTACGGCCCACCTAAAGCGACGCAACCGTGTCCACTATAGTCTGTCGACTCTAATTTGAGCCCTGTGACTTGGCCCGGGGAGACCGCGCTGCTACCACATCACTCGATCAGTCTCCTCAGTGGGGCTTGCTGAGTCTCTCTCTCTCTCTCTCTCTCTCTCTCTCTCTCTTTTATTTACGTTATATATAATCTCTTTAGCTTGGCTGTGCAGGACGCGAGAGCGAGACCTACGTGAGTCTTCCATGGTGGCGGAAGGGTGAATGGTGCGGCCTGGCGCCTGTTACCAAAGTCCCTCAGGCGGCATGTTGCATGTGCCACGTTGCCGAGTGAAATGGGAGTTTTACAGAGTCGTTGTCTTTCCCTCAAATCCCAAGCCATTCATAACACCTTGCAGTCGTATATATATATATATATATATATATATATATATATATATATATATATATATATATATATATATATATATATATATATATATATATATATATATATATATATTCCAAAAATAGATAACTTCCAGACAGATCTCCATGCGCAGGCCATCGCTAGATGTGTAAACAATTGGGGTTTCTCCGGGCCAAGCCACAGGGCTCAAGATAGAGTCGATAGACTATAGTGACTCCTAAGGGCGGTGTCACACTAGGCGGTTTTGCCGCGCGGTTTCGCCGAGCGGTTTCGCCGCTTTTGGGATAACACACACAAACCGATGGCAGGTGTCACACTAGCCGCGCCGCAGCCGCCCACCACCGTAGCATGCTGCGGCAGAACCGCCCTGCCGCCCTGCCGCTTCCCGCCGCGATTGAGGACAAAGCACACACAGTTCAATAGGGATGGGCAAGTACCGTTAATTTGAGTACCGGTACCGAAAACTCAGGTACCGGTACCGGTACCGGTACCCGAAGGAGTATTTTTTTTATCTTTATGACTTCTGATGATACCTGGTATCGGTACCTGGTACCGCGAAGCCTCATGATCACTTGGGTTCCGGGAAGCTTAATGATCACTCGGCACTGCGCATTGCCGCTAGTACCGGTACCGTTTGGATCTTAGTGACGCTCGGCGCTCGCCCGCCTCCATGTGGTATGGGCCCTGTGTGTAGTGTGTCACTGCCCCGCTGACAGTCTCCCCAACTTCCCACCATTTTGTCCTGCTTTCCGTTTCCATCACAGCTCCCGTTTCCATTATTTTATTATTTTATTTATTTATTGGAGTCACTGGATAATTCTTGATGTCCGATTCTTTTTTTTTTTAGGTTACTAATAAATATTGTTATTGTTATTAGACTATGATCGAGTACCCATATCACCGAGATATCCACTCACTGAGTGGTGATCTCTCTCTCTCTCTCTCTCTCTCTCTCTCTCTCTCTCTCTCTGAATGAAGTGAATATTTATTTTTTCGATAAAAAAATAGCATGCATAGTTATTATGGATATACTCGATCATAGTCTAATAACAATAACAATATTTAGTAGTAACCTAAAAAACAATCGGACATGAAGAATTATCAATAAATCCAATAAATAAATCCGAGCAATCTGGTACCGGTACCGTACCGTTTAGCTGGTACCATTAGTACCGGTACTGGTACCGGTACTAATGGTACCCCACAGTTCAATGCACGTGGCCACACTGGGCGGTTTCGCCGCGCGGCTGACCACCATGTTCGACATTGATTTGTTTATTCAATGCGTTCAGGAGAGGCCAGCTCTCTGGGAGAAAAGTTCAAAAGAGTATTCCGATAAAAATAAGAAAGAAAAATCATGGTTTGAGATTGGAGGAATAATTTACAAAAACTGGCCTGATTTGGAGTTATTGGAGAGAGAGAAGAAAAGTAAGACAATATTTCTTTTTATTTCCTGTATTTAGTGAGAAATTTCATTAGGTACGAATGTTTAACACACTGTGCGTATTTAGATAAGATAATTTAAGAGACATAGCCTACGTATATCATGATCAATTAATGACGAGCAGCAATGACATGTATTATCATCAATATTATTAGTAGTAGTAGTAGCAGACGCAGCAGCAGCAGTAGTAGTAGTAGTAGTAGCAATACTGGTTTAGCGCTGCCGCGCGGCGAGACCGTCCTGTGTGACATGGTACTGGTTAGGCGGCGCCGCCGCCCCTCACCCCCCCAGCGGTTTTGCCGCGCGGCGAAACCGCCCCGTGTGACACCAACACGTCCACGCAGGTCGTTCGTGGAGGAAACTGGCAAGGTCTCTCTCTCTCTCTCTCTCTCTCTCTCTCTCTCTCTCTCTCTCTCTCTCTCTCAAAAAAAAATAACGTAAAGGTGAATAAGGTCCATTGAGAGAGAGAGAGAGAGAGAGAGAGAGAGAGAGAGAGAGAGAGAGAGAGAGAGAGAGAGAGAGAGGAGGTTGAGGAGGAAAAAGATTACGGGAATTAGAAGAGAAAGAGGTGGAGGAGGAAAAGGAGAAGGAGGTGGTGGCCTGACTGACCTGCTGTCTCACCTGCCTTCTGCATAGGTCAGGTTAAGTTGCCAGGTGTCTCCTTAATAATAACTTCGTCAAAAAATTGTTAAAACACGTTCGCCGATTTGGGGTGACTAGTACCTGTCCACCATCCGCCCTATTAGGCGGGGAAGCAACCCACGCGTTAACGAATTAGGCTACATGACTCTACACTCGTCGGGGAGGCGGTGGCTGAATGGATAGCGTGACGGCGCCGCGTTCAGGACCACGCGAGTTCAATCCCCGCCCGGTGCCACCAAGCTGGGATTTTTCAGCCGCCGCCGAGTGGCTTAAAACTACCCACATGCTGTCCAGAAGACCTCCTATCAACCCGGACTCTAGATTCTAGGATTAAAGATGAGCTCCGGGAGGGCACCATGAGCCAATGCAAGATGGCGCCACTATAAACACTCGCCTGCGCCAGAACGGGCTGGGCCGACCATCAGGCCCCACCGGGAAGAAGCCTTGGGCCGACCATCAGGATCCACCGGGGAAGCCTACCGGCGCAATAGGCCACGACGTAAAAAAAAAAAAGAAAAAAAAAAGAAAAGAAAAAGGCTGGATACTGTAGAACGCTTGACCTCAGATCTTGTTATCATTTCCAAGTAGAGCAGTAGCAACTGGGTGTCCTCCAAGGCCTCAAAAACTCAACACTTTTTAACTCGACACAATCTTCCAAACACTTTAGCCTCCATTCTTCGATGACATATAAGGCGTGTTCAGTAGTGTCACCGACATGTCAAACGGGATCATACAAACGCAAACGGAACCAAACATGCTCAGAGATGTGTTTGCCCAAAAGGCAAACGCCAGCAAACGCTTTTCATCGCCCAATCAGCGAATAGTATAACCACAGCACACAGCAGTCAAGTTCCCGTAGCAATGTATTTTGAAGAATAAAATTTAGAATATAATGTTCTTTGAGACCCAGAAAGTTGGTGTTGTATAAAAAAATGAAATATTTTCTTGTCATTTCACATTAAAAAGAACATGAAAATGACATCAGGTAAAGGAAAGAAGGGAAGGTGCTGCGCTTTCTGATGACATTTCGCACCTTTTTTTTCTTTTTTTTTCGCCCCAGCTCGTCACGGCGCAGGCAAGTGTTTATAGTGGCGCCATCTTCTCTTGGCTCATACTGCCCCCCGGAACTCGTTCTTGATTCACTTGGATGGTTTCCTCTAGAGTCCGGGTTGATGGGTGGTCTTCAGGACAGCATGTGGGTAGTTTTAAGCCACTCGGCGGTGACTGAAAAATCCGAGGTGGTAGCGTGGGGATTCGAACCCGCGTCGTCCATCACGTGGTGAATGTGGGCCCAGCACGTTACCACTCAGCCACCGGTAGACCGCTAGGCAGCGTTGTCTGACTCAAATTCGTGGCTGTGACTTTAATCGAGGAGCACAGCTGTTTTATCGTGTCCTTTGATGTGAAAAAAATGTTGGTGCGTTTTTTACATCATCTCTTAACATAATCATCAAGTGAGGAAATATATTTTTGCAATATTATAGTTGACATCAAGCTAAAACAAGTATAAAATTAGAGTTGGCTCAGAACTCATACATGCGAACTGTAAACATAACTCTTGCCACGGAGAAATCGTCAGCCGCTGGATGAGGGGCATTTACAAAGGATTAAGCACAGGTAGTCTGTAATCATCCTCTGGAACAAATCGTCGAATTCCTTCATCTTTGGCTTCGTGGTGCAGTGGTTAGCACACTCGGCTCACAACCGAGAGAGCCCGGGTTCGATTCCCGGGCGGAGTGGAAAAATTTGGGTGGCTTTTCTGATACCCTACGCCCCTGTCCACCCAGCAGTGAATGGGTACCAGGTATTAATCGGGGGTTGTGTCCCGTCTCCTGGGATCTGTTCCCTTCTCCCATAATTCCTTCCCCTCCTGTCTCTCTCCGGCATATGACCACAGATGTTGCGCCGACTAAACGAAACTTTCCAACTTCCCTCCATCTTTCTATTTTGGACAGTGTGCACTCTGAGTACTTGGGTCTGAAGAGTGATGTACACGAGTTATTTCCGGGCGGTGGCGCCTGTCGTCTGGCAGAGGGGCTGTAATTCGTTTTCAGTAAAAATGCTGTGTTGAATACATTCGTTTGATGTGTCGGTGACACTTCTGAAAACGCCTATAGCTGTCATCATCTACAATAAACATTCTTGGTCTATCCCTAACTCAAAATCTTACCTGGAATCTTCACATCTCCTCTCTCGCTAAATCCGCTTTCTTGAGAGTAGGAGTTCTGTAACGTCTCCGGCAGTCCTTTTACTTCTTTCAGATGATACCCACACACAGGGGCCTTGCCCGCTCTAGTATGCATCTCGAGGGGCTCCACACACACGTCTTTTTGTAGCAAAGTGAGGTCAAAGGCCCTTCGTCTCATCAGCTCTTTTCCTCTTACTAGCAGTCCTTTTTATCCCTTCCGGTAGTAAACTCTGGAACAGTCTCCCTTCGTCTGCATTTCCTACTGCCTACGACTTGAACTCTATCAAGAAGAAAATATCGGGACATTTCTCCACCCGCAATTGACCTCTTTTTGTCCTTTCGTTCGTTTTTTGTGTTGTTGGAGCAGCGTCCAGCGGGCCTTTTTCTTCCTGTTATTGTTTCTTTCTTTTGAGATGCCTCCATTGTTGTAAATATATATATATATATATATATATATATATATATATATATATATATATAGAGAGAGAGAGAGAGAGAGAGAGAGAGAGAGAGAGAGAGAGAGAGAGATGAAGATATATAGATATATAGATAAATAGATAGAGATAGATAGATAGATATATGGATAGGTAGGTAGGTAGGTAAATAGATAGATAGATAGATAGATAAATGTGTGTGTGTGACACGTGTCTGTGTGTGTGTGTGTGTGTGTGTGTGTGTGTGTGTGTGTGTGTGTGTGTGTGACACGTGTGTGTGTGTGACACGTGTCTGTGTGTGTGTGTGTGTGTGTGTGTGTGTGTGTGTGTGTGTGTGTGTGTGTGTGTGTGTGTGTGTGTGTGTGTGTGTGTGTGTGTGTGTGTGTGTGTGTGTGTGTGTGTGTGTGTGTGTGTGTGTGTGTGTGTGTGTGTGTGTGTGTGTGACACGTGTGTGTGTGTGTGTGTGTGTGTGTGTGTGTGTGTGTGTGTGTGTGTGTGTGTGTGTGTGTGTGTGTGTGTGTGTGTGTGTGTGTGTGTGTGTGTGTGTGTGTGACACGTGTGTGTGTGTGTGTGTGTGTGTGTGTGTGTGTGTGTGTGTGTGTGTGTGTTGTGTGTGTGTGTGTGTGTGTGTGTGTGTGTGTGTGTGTGGGGGTCTGGCCTGATCAAAATTGATGGGTAACTATGTTGTTATGCGCGTGACTTATATTTTTCTCTTAAACTTACTATTTTTTTTAGATTTAATACTATACAGACTATTTTAATATGCAAAATTGGAAATGGAGAGAGGGTCTCTCTCTTCTCCTTTTTATCTTCTAAGCAGGAGAAGGACCTAATGTCCTCACTCTTCCTCCTTCTCCACTGTGATAATACATCTGTCCATACTACCACGCTACTGATAGGCTGCCCTTCCTTTCCATACAGAGTCAAAGGGCGTGAGTAAAAGAGATGAACACCCCACATTCTGTGCCTCTTGTCATCAAGTGTGATGTATTCACTTCATCACATCATTTCATTGTATTTATAATTATGACAAACTGTCTGGTCTATTATACATATGTATGTATTGAACAGCATCTATTTTTTTTTCATTGTAAAATTTCATGTAGATATAGTTATTTTTTGTATGAATTTTGCAATATATGTTTGACTGGGTATTCTTACTTATGCTATATTTGAATCAAAGTCTCGTTTTGACGCAACAATAACAATAAAGAGGTTCATAATTCGAACCTTAATAAATAATGGCTGGTATTATTAAAGGATTTTTTAGACTGCAACAAGCAGCCTCAAAAGATTTGTGTTCTCTATAAACTGTTTCATCACCTTCTGGCTTCATAAACCAACTGCTTAACCCGGTAGCAACGACGGGCCAAATTTGTGGCCCTACCGTGTAGCAGCGACGGGCCAAATTTGTGCCATGATATAAACCCCCCAAAATAGATGATACATAATCTGATCACAAATGCTTTGATATATATTATGAAATGGTTTGTGTGAAGGGTGATTTTTTCTCATTTTTCTTGCTTGAAGGGACCATTAAGAAACATGATCCCCGCTACTGCCACCGGGTTAAAATACTGGTAGGTTGGTTCCATAATCAATGAGTTAACTTGAAAGTCACTCACTAATTAAGGATTCACTACATGGCTTCCGGAACAAAAGATCCTGTTTGTCTATTCTACTCTCCATTCATAAAGACCTCTTTCAGTCTATGACAACCAAGTCACTAGACGTCGTCTTTGGATTTTCAGAAAGCATTTGATAACGTTCCACACCATAAATTACTTACAGAATCAAGCCCCTAGCTAGACATTTCAGGTAAAGTACGCCACTTGATCGCAAAATAGCAGAACAGGAGACAATAAAGGGTATTGACTGATAGAATTGCCTCAGAATGGTCACCAGTCACCAGAGTTGTCCTTCAGTGCTCAATTCTAGGCCCAGTGCTGTTCATAACATATGTCACTGACGTTGATGCAGGACTCCGTAATTATTTTACTAAATTTGCGGCGACCCGAGGATTGGTAATTTGGCCCTCTTAGACTAAGTCAGGCAAAGCTTCCAAGATTTGAATGAAATATCATCTTGGACTGAGAGATGGATATGGATGATATGAATAAGTGCCAATATCTTCAAGTTGGAACAGAAAAAAAAAAAAGTACGATTATGAAGTATGTGACATGAAACTCAACATCGTTCAGTGTGTCAAGGACCTGGGTGTCAAAATCGTTCAGTGTGTCAAGGACCTGCGTGCCAAAATCGCGTCACTGAACCATTGCGATTTAATATTGTGTGGTGACTTCATCTGGAGATGATACGTCGCTTAGAATGGGTTTTGTTATTGTATTATCAGTTTGAAGGTTTAAAGGGACAATATATGGCGAGTTTATAAAGCCTGTGGAAGAACCTTTAAACCCTTTATCCGATTATTTGAAATAGGATTGGATTTCCCTCTCGAAATCATCCTTCTCCTTCCAGTCTGTCACATCCCAGATGCAACTATAGGTAAAACACTCCGGTGCATCCTGCAGTCGGTATTTTTTAAGGGAACCATATATTTCTGTTAGAGAAAAGACTTTACTATTTCATGAACAGTATAGGAAAACAAACTTCCTAGCACTCAGATCCCCACCCAGCCGCCTCGCCCATCCACGTCAGCCGCCCCCAAGCAGGAGAGCTACGGCCAGAATGCACAACAGCCCTCGCCCTCCTGCTGATTTCAGACATCGCCCACTCGAGGTTTCTGGCGATGGCGTCACAGGCGGGTTGCTGCGTGTGGATGGGTGTGAGGGGCTCCTAAGGATACATCAGACTGCTAGCACCATTTGGCATTTAGAAGAGTGTTTATGTCATCCTCGAGAGCAGCAGTTGTGATCACGGTTGGATGGTAACGGGTGTATGGCTTGCCGGTCTTGTCAATCAGGAACTTTTCAAAGTTCCTGCTCGTAGTAGAGACCTGACGAGTATTCGGTGTCGGTGTACTCACAACCGCTCTGGACAGATGAAAAAAGGGTGTTGTAATACCAAATTTTCCTTAACTTTTACTTATTCTATAAGGCTCTACTCTATCAAATGTCACCTTTCCATTTGTTCTTTTCTTCTTTCCTTATAGCAAACATATTTATGCAAGAATGAGCAAGGCTTACCTTTAGAAAAGTGAAGATGGGATCTTCATCAGCCCCGTTGACTTCAGTCTTCCTAAAGAGGGTCATGCTGGGCTCAAAGCCACCTCCGGGACGTACGTATTTGATCCCGTTAATGATTTCATTGGCAGTCGCCCCTGGTTCTTGCTATGGCGTGTTAATGAAGAGCACCACGGAGCAGAGAGATTGGGGTCAGACAAAATCAAAATCTCTAAGCGAAAAAGGGTATTTTTAAAGACAGCGATCGCTGAGAGGTGGTGATATTCTACCCAGTTTATCAGTTCATTAAGTTTTGCATCAGTACTCAATACAAAGATTGTTTTCACATAAGCGATGGAACGATAAAAAGCATCCCAGGCAACTGAAACTCACCAGACCAAACTGGTTACAAGGAAATCCAAGGATAACGAATTTCTGATCTGCATAGATCTCCGCCAGTGCATTCATTTGGGTGTATGAGGCGATGGTGAGCCCTCAGTAGGTGGCCACATTGGCTACCAACACCACCTGTCGGGTATGAAAATGAGTACAAGTCATCAGAAGAAAGGTATGGTGGTATTTAAGAAAAGGTATGATATCCCAGAAAAAGCATAAGTTCACCTTAAAACTGAGGTTCAACACTTACCTGACCTCGGTAATTTCCAAAGTCTATTGTTTCATTGGTACCCAAGACGTCAGCAGAAAACTGATAGAAGTCACCCTCCACTTCGCCACACAGCCGTCGGGAAATAATGGTGGAGGCTGCCGGGCCCAGGAGGGCCGCGGCTGCCACCAACGGTAAAAGGCGGGCCATGGGAGTGCTGGCTGCTGGCGGAGGACAGGCGTTATATATGCGTAAATGCAGCTGACTCACGCAAAACATACAAGGACACGTGGTCGTGGATCGATGCTGTGTTATACTGAGAACGCACATGTGTCAGGAACAGGTGGCTGGCCGATGCTGGGAGTTGAGACTTTAATTTTTTAGTTTTTTTTATTACAACAAAGGAGACAGCTCAAGGGCACAACAAAGAGTAAACAGTAATAAAAAGAAAGTCCGCTACTTGGTGCTCACATAAAGAATCCAAACAGGTGGTCGAAAGAGAGGTCAATTTCGGGAGGAGAGGTGTCCTGATGCCCTTCTCTTGAAAGAGTTCAAGTCGTAGGCAGGAGGAAATACAGAAGAAGGAAGATTGTTCCAGAGTTTACTAGCGTGAGGGATGAAAGAGTGAAGATGATGGTTAACTCTTGCATAAGGGGTTTGGACAGTATAGGGATGAGCATGAGTAGAAAGTCGCGTGCAGCGGGGCTACGGGAGGGGGAGAGGCATGCAGTTAGCAAGTTCAGAAGAGTAGTCAGCGTGAAAATATCTATAGAAGAAAGAGAGGAAACATGGCGGCGGAAATTAAGAGGTAGAAGAATATCAGTAACAGGAGAGCTGATGAGACGAAGAGCCCTAGACTCCACTCTGTTCAAGAGAGCTGTGTGAGTGGAGCCCCCCACACGTGAGATGCATACTCCATACGAGGGCGGACAAGGCCCCTGTATGTGGATAGCAACTGTGCGGGGGAGAAGAACTTGCGGAAACGATACAGAACGCCCAACCTCGAGGAAGCTGATTTAGTGAGAGACGAGATGTGAAGTTTCCAGTTAAGATTTTGAGTTAAGGATAGACCGAGGATGTTTAGTGTTGAAGATGGTGACAGCTGAGTGTTGTCGAAGAATAGGGGATAGGTGTTTGGAAGATTGTGTCGAGTTGATAGGTGGAGAAATTGGGTTTTTGAGGCATTGAAGGACACAAGGTTCCTTTTACCCCAATCGGAAATGATAGCAAGGTCTGAGGTTAAGCGTTCTGCAGCCTCCAGTCTGGAGTCATGTAATTTCTGTTGAGAGGGTCTTCTGTTGAAAGAAGTGGAATAATGCAGAGTGGAGTCGTCACCCTATGAGTGGACAGGACAGTTTGTTATGGAAAGAAGATCATTGATGAATAACAGGATAGGACAGAGCCCTTTGGAACACCACTGTGCACAAGAGTGGGGGAGAAGGGTATCTGAAGATAACAAAACAGTTTCTTAAGGAAAAACAACATTAAAAATAGTGTTATTAAAACAAGATGTGTGAGTAACAGCAAATCATAAGTATATATTTTTGTCTCTCCAGAAAACTGTGTTATTGAAAGTTACCCAATAAGCAGAAGTAAATGCCGCTTTTGTTTCATTAGTAGGCCAGTATGAATGCCGGTCTTGATGTGGCTCAAGACACCTAGGAAAAAAATAAGTGGAGGAAAATAGTTTATTAAATAATACAGGAATCAAAATACTAAGGTAACAGTTAGCTAGGATTTATAATTCAACTGAGTAAGTGTGATGAGGGCTTCCGTGGGGAGGCGGTGGTCGAGTGGTCAGCGTGCGGGCATGGTGAGCCCGTGGACCTAGCTAGCTAAGTCTATATACAGTGCAAGTCAAGTCATACGCAGGTTTGTGGGAGGAGACACGGCCGAGGCGTGGCTTGTGCGTGACGTTGCTTGGAGCCAAACTAGAGAATGTAGAAATAGGAATTTAGAGAAAACGAGGAAAGGCGGACTAATTTAAATCAATCACTTCAACATGCCCTCCCTCACACCCCACACCGCCGTTTGTAGGCATTGGAATTACAGTCACGCAATAGCACAATAAAAAGGCATATTTTTTTCATCAGTGGCTTGACTGAACGCGCTGTGAAAGCAAGAGCATGCACATCCAAAGTGCACACACGGCCGCAACTTTAGTCACCCCTGAATTGGCGGGTATTATATTTTTTTTACCTTCAAGTGACGTCATCCCGCTGCTCCGCCCCCAAACCGCCCCCTGCGCGTACCGTTCGCAGTTTTGAAGCAGAGTGACTTGACTTGGTATATATAGACTTAGCTAGCTAGGTTCGAGTTCAAGAACAAGGGCGAGGCTTTGCCAGACACGAGGATGCCACAGTGACGAGGCTTGGCCAATAAAGTCATCACCCATCCTCACGTCGTCATCGTTATCGCATAAGTAAAATAAAGAACGTAACTGAAAAGTATCACTGCCCGAAAAAAGGTTCGTGTGATTTACCGCTGAATTAAATTTCCATGGCGGTATGATTGCTGGAGTCATCAGCCCCTGACCTGTGGAGCCGGCGAACTATCCTTAACCCCTTGAACACGAGGACGCGCATACTGCGTCCTGGCTCTCTTCAGCCAGTATACGAGTTATTTCATCCCGGATACTGTACAATTGTTTTTAGGATGATTGGTGGATATGATACGGTGTCTTATTTGACCTTCAGTGTTATCATTGTGTAATAACATTAGTGTGTCTTGCGCATATTTGTACTTGACAAAAATGTACCTGGGGCAAGGCATATAGTACGGTATGGTACGGGATGAAATTACGGTACGGTACGAATCTGAGGACGGCAAAAGTACGGTACGATATATTTCTAATAGTACGGTAGTACGGTACGAAAGTACGATATTTTTTTGTACATTTTCTCTTACCAAGATATAGACGAACACCTGCATCTGTGATCAGGTCATTCAGGTGACAATGAAGTAAGTGAGGTCATGTGCCGGCTCTCCCGCGGAACCTGGAGTGGAGTGGCAAGGTCATTAACTGTCATCCGTAAGGCCGCAAGATGGCGGATACCTGTCCAATAATAGGTGGTAAGTCAGGTCAGAGGGGTCAGGTCACAGGCCACCTGGGTTTCCGCGGTGTGGAATGATTGTAAGTAGTAGACTCATTTTCAGTTCATCTAGGATACCATTAGTATTGCTAATCAAAGCTGTTGTTAACTCGTCCTCTGCGATTGGCACGGATTTGGCTTTCACTGGTAGCCTGGTAACATGTATTCCCAAGTCTTTCTCTGCCTTTGTGGTGGATAGTATAGTGTTTCCCATGTAGTATTGGTGTGCTGGATATCCCTTCACCGGTAGCCTGGTAACATGTATTCCCAGGTCTTTCTCTGCCTCTGTGGTGGATAGTGGAGTGTTTCCCATGTGGTATTGGTGTGCTGGATATCCCTTCACTGGTAGCCTGGTAACATGTATTCCTAGGTCTTCCTCTGCCTCTGTGGTGGATAGTGGAGTGTTTCCCATGTGGTATTGGTGTGCTGGATATCCCCTCCTAAGGTGCAGGATTTTACATTTTTCTTCTTTGAATAGTATCAGCCACTTTTTGTTCCATTCCTGTAGCTTGTGATGTCTTCTTGTAGGAAATCCGCAGTCAAGGGGTTAAAACCTATTTACATATGAGGTATTGCTATCCCGGAAAAGTTTACAGAGAGCTTTAATAGCTGTTAGGAATACTCTGACTGCCTGTGCTGATTAGTGGCAGATAAACGTGTAAGCAAAGAAACATCAGTGAATTAGTGGTGTGATAAGCTTGCGAAATCTCGAATGGATATGTTTTCCTTTATAATGTAAAAAAAATATATTAGTATTTACGAAATATTTCTACCGGATCAGTAGGTGTACGGTAATCAAAAACAACACCGCCGTAATGGATGAGAAGTGGCCTGAAGGCAGCAACTGAGGTGGTGGGCGTGAGCTCTCTCAACCGGGTATCTGCCAACTTGCGGCCCTCAGCTCAGCTCAGTTCGGCGCCTTCACCACAATGAATGGGATTAGCTAAGTCTATATATTCCAAGTCAAGTCACTCTGCTTCAAAACTGCGACCGGTACGCGCAGGAGTCGGTTTTGGGGCGGAGCAGCGGGATGACGTCACTTGGAGCCCCCCCCCAAAAAAAAAAATACCCGCCAGTTCAGGGGTGACTAAAGTTGCGGCCGTATGTGCACTCTGGATGTGCATTCTCGCCTTCTAATGAAAAACATATGCCTTTTTATTATGCTATTGCGTGACTGTATTTCCAATGCCTACAAACGGCGGTGTGGGGTGTGAGGGAGGGCATGTTGAAGTGATTGATTTAAATTAGTCCGCCTTTCCTCGTTTTCTCTAGATCCCTGTTACTACATTCTCTAGTTTGGCTTCAAGCAACGTCACGCATAAACCACGCCTCGGCCGTGTCTCCTCCCACAAACCTGCGTATGACTTGACTTGGTGTATATAGACTTAGGGGATTAGCGGCCCATTTCGACTCCACAAATTCTACCTCCATGTAAATTTCCAGATAAGCTCTTGCCGCCGCGGCCTCTTTTAAGGACCAGGAAAGGGACGGGAAGTCGAGTCCTGTTGGCCCTCCTCCTCCTCCTCCCTCCTCTCCTTCCCCTTCTCCCTTCTTCCCTCTTGCATCCCCTCCTAACCCTCTTTTCCTCTCTCCTACCCTTTCTCCTTCCCTCTTCTCTTCCCTTTTACCTCTTCATTCCCTTCTTCCCCTTTCTCTCCTTCCCCTCTTTCCCCTTTCCCTTCTCCCCTTCCTTCCCATCCCACCTCCTTTTACCTCTCCTTCCCCTTCTCCCCTACCTTCCTTTCCTACCATCCCCTGCCCCGTTCCTACCAATTTTTCTTCTCCCCTTCCCTCCGTCTCTTTCCCCCCATCGCCCGGGACGCGGCAAGTAGACTGGCGCAGACTGGGTTCAGCAAGCAGACATGGACACACACACACACACGCACACACACACACACAGGAAGCAGACTGGCGCAGACTGGGTTCAAGAAGCAGACACAGACACATACTATGGGTCGTATTAGAAGACAGTTCGTCGTCCAAAACCACATATTTGACAAGGCTTTCGTAGGAGTTTTAAGCATTTCCAGTAGTAGTTTTATGGCCCTGGTGGTAGTTTGACCCTTCCTCTGTACCATGAACCTGAAGAAACACTCACTAGAACTTGACTGACCCCCTCTCTAGCCTTTAGAAATAGCTGATGTGAGAAGCCAAAGTGTCTTATAATACCGACCTACAGTCACGAACACGGCAAGCAAAGTGGGACAGCAAAGCAACAATGATATTCGGCCGAACCTAGTGAGTCCCAGATACAGAGGCGCTTTCATTGTTGTTATTGCTGGTGGTATGGGGGTGGGGTGGTGGTGGGGCCGGTGGTGGTGATAGTGATGGTGAGGTGCCTCTCAGTGAAGCTTTCCTGCTGTCCATCATTGCCTTAAGAGTTCATTCCCATAAAAAAGTCATGT